>NW_007232815.1:121712-221935 GCF_000164805.1 Carlito syrichta | reverse complement strand
CAGCCTTCCAAGTAGCTGGAATTACAGGCATGCGCTACCACGCCCGGCTGATTTTTTGATTTATTGTAGAGATGAGGTCTTGCCAAGTTGCCCAGGTGAGTCTTGAACCCGCGGGCTCAGGCAATCCCCTCACCTCAGCCTCCCAAAGCGCGGGATTACAGGCTGAGCCACTGAACACGGCTGGAAATAAATTTCTAAGGGAAAAAAGGCAGAAAAAATAATGATAAAAAAGTTACATTAAAAAACGTTCTAGCTGGGCTCGGTGGCTCAGCCTGTAATCCCGCGCCGTTGGGAGACTGAGGTGAGTGGTTTGCCTGAGCCCGCGGGTTCGAGACCCGCCTGGGAAGGCGAGATCTCATCTCTACAATAAAATCAAAAAATCAGCCGGGCGTGGTAGCGCACGCCTGTAATTCCGGCTACTCGAAAGGCTGAGGCAGAAGGATCGCCGGAGCCCAGCAGGTCGAGGCTGCGGTGGCCGGGAGCGGCCACTGCACTCCAGTCTGGGTGACAGAGTGAGACTCTGACTCAAACAAAAAACAAAAAACAAAAAACGTTCTGCTGTTAAAAAACCATTAAAAATACAAGGAAAAACAACAACCTTGAGTAAACATCTTTGTAATAAATATTAGTTATCTTAATCTATAAAAAAATCAAAACAGCCACAAACAACATAATCGGATTTTTTTAAAGCACATGAAACAATATGCAAACACACATGACAAGTGAACACTTTTTTCAGATATGCAACATTCAGACATAAAATTTTCTTCATCCAAATAAAAAGGGGTTATATGCAGGGTTGAAAGGACATGGATATATAGGTATCTTCATCTCTGGGGGTGGGAGAGTAAGTTCCCTTTAAGAGAAATTTGGTTAAAACTACAAGAAATCAACCCAGCAATTTTACTTCTAGTAATGTATTCTATGAATCTATTCAAATGTGTTGATAGCAATAATCCTTATTACAACATTGTTTGAAATAACAAAGACACAGAATCAGTCTAAAAGCCCATCACTGGAAACTAGTTAAATTATCAAGTGTCCATAAAACAAAATATTATCCAAGTATTGAAAAGCATGAAGCAAATCTATGTGCACTGATTTGAAATTATATCAAATATATGATTAAACAGACACACAAACAAAATGTCAGAATAATTTTATAAAATTTTCTCATTCATATTAGAAAGACATATATAACCTTGTATTAGTTTGTAAATTACTGATATTTGACCTAAAAAAAATGGCAATCTCCTAGAGTCCAAATTAGTATTCAAAAGTTGTTTTCTTGAAAGATATTCAGGAAACTTTTCATACTATTTGCCTTGGGAAAGACAGAGTTTAATGTAGAAGACAGGTACAATATGTATTTTTTTAAGTTGGAGTCTCACCAGGCAGGAGTGCAGTGGCATGCTCATGGCCACCGCAACCTCGGCCTGCTGGGCTCAGGTGATCCTTCCACCTCAGTCTTCCAAATAGATGGAACTACAGGCATGCACCACCATGCCCAGCTAATGTTTTTTTTTTTTAGTTTTCAATTTTAAATATGTGGGATATAATTCAGGGTTAGGTATATAAATGTTCATTATGCAGGCACCCTTGTGATGAGGTATGTCCCACTTCCCCTGGCAGTTTCCCACTACTGCCAATCCCTTTCTTATAGTATTGCAATAGTTTTTCAAGGGCCACTTATGAATGAGAATATGTGATACTTGGTTATTTGCTTCTGTGATAGATCACTCAGTATTATAGACTCTAAGTCTATCCAAGTTGCAGAGATGAGGTCTCGCCAAATTGCCCAGGCTGGTCTCGAACCCGTGGGCTCAGCCAGTCCTCTCACCTGGGCTTCTCAAAGTGCTGGGATTAAAGGTGTGAGTCACCATGCCTGGCCAGCAAGTACAATTTTAAGCTTTCCTTTTTTTTTTTTTTTTTTTTTAAATTTTAGAGTTGTGGAATACAAGTGAAAATTTCCTACACCAATAGGTTGTTTGCAGGTGAATTTTGAGTTTCTAGCTGGCGCTTTTTCCCCTGATAGTGGACCAGGTACCCCTTGTGTTGCCACGTGTGCTTCTTCCTCCTCCTTCCCTTTCCCTTAGCAGTGCCCAGCGTCTGTGGATCCCACCCTTGTGCTGGTGTGACTAATGTTCAGGACCTGCTTGTGAGTGAAACATGCAGTATTTAGTTTTTGTTTCTGTGATAATCCACTTAGTAAGATGGTCTTCAGCTGCATCCAAGTTGCTGCAGAAGCCATAATTTTGTTCTCCTTTACAGCCACATAATGTGTACACGTACCATATTTTTCTTATTCAATCCACCTTCAATGGGCATCTGGGTTGGTTCCATGTCTTTGCTATTATAAACAGTGATACAATAAACATGTATGTACAGGTGTGTCTCTTTGGTATGTTCCTCTAGGTATACTCCCAGGAGAAAGATTGCTGTCTTATATGGAAGCTCAATTTTCAGTTCTTTGAGAAATTGCCATACTGCTTTCCATAGAGGTTGAACTAACGTACACTCCCATCAACAATGTAAAAGCATCCCCATTCCTCCACAGCTGTGCCAGCACCTGTTGTTTTTGACCTATTAATGATAGCCATCCTTACTGGAATTAGGTGGTATCTCGTTGGAGTTTTAATATTCATTTCTCTGATAATTAATGATGTGAACATTTTTCATGTGTTTGTTGGCTGCTTGTATGTCATTCTTTGAGAAATGTCTGTTCATGTCATTTGCCTACTTTTTAACAGGGTTATTTGTTTTTTTTCCTTTCTCATTCATGTTGAAAAAATACCTATGACCTTGTATTAGTTTGTATGCTATGAAATTACTGATATTTAACTTTTTTGACTTAAAAATTGGCAATCTCATAGAGTTCAAATTAATATTTAAAAGGTTGTTTCTTGAAAAATATTCAGGAAACCTGCCCTTGGAGAGAAAGAGAGTCTAATGCAGAAGGCAGGTACAATTTTAAGCTTTCAAACAAGTTCATGTATTACTTTTTAGCTTTTAATTAAACAAGTTAAAGTAGATAACTACTTTATCAACTGGCAAAAATGTTGAACAATATATTGAAAAATCTTTACATAATGTTTATCACCTATAAACAAGAAGATTTGTGATTTTTTACTTTTTTTAGAACATACTTATAATATTTTTTCTAAGTTATTTGTGTAAGTTTAATGGATTTACAGTTAATATTTAATCTGTATATGGTGTAAGAAAATAATTCATTTTAACTAAAGAATTTATATATACATTAATTCCTTCAACAAATATTTGCTGATAACTTTCTATTGGTAAATAGAAAGATCATATGTTAATTGCTAAAAGTTCTTAGTCAAATATTTACTCATTCCCTCATTCAACAATTATTTATTGAGCTCTCACTTTATCCTAGGAATTGTTCCAGAGACTAGGATATAGTAGTTACATAAAGAAATTAACTAATTCAAGTCTTCTTTCGTGGACCTTGCATTCTACTGAGGGTAACACACTTCTCCCCAGACCATGAATATGCACCCTTACAAACACATATATTATATATATTCAAATATACTTATATATTAAATATGTATTATATATAAATTATATTATATTATTTAGAAAGAATATCATACATTAACATACATTTAACAAATATGTATTGCAATTAACATGCATGATTTTTTAAATACATATACACTGAAAGGGGGAGATATATGTTTTTGTTATTTTATTTTATTGATCTGCCCATTATTGTGCCATTTCATAGGAGTAGGCATTAAAATTACTGCATAGATTTCTATCTGTTAGGTACTCTGGTTTATGTGTGTATGTTGGGGGGGGGGTGTTGGGCAGATGTTCAATGATTCTAAATCTCTAACCAGAACTAAGACTTTGTATGTGAATTATTTGTGTACACATGACTATAAAAGTCATGGGGTCTGCTGAATTGGTATAGAAATGAATAAATTGCTACCCAAAACAAAAAAGCAGTCCCTAATCAAATGTTTGTCTGAAATAAGGAGCAAGAACAGACACTCCAAATAAATGCATTAAACAGAGCCCCTTGGGTCATTAAAACTTCATGCCTTTGAACTAACAAACTCAGATCTGCAGACACCTCATCAGTGGTGAGGGCTAGGTTTCCCATCAGCCAGGGGGTGGGGGGAGGTTCTCATGGAGGGTCTGAAGAATAAACATCTTTTCCTCAATGCCTTGATTAAAACAAGCTCTTAAGAGCCAGGGAAAGAAGCCCATACAAAATGGGCTTTTGTTGTTGTTGGCAATATTGATGTCATAGTCTTCTTTCTAAAGTAATTGGCTTGCATTGTGTGCTGTTATAGGTGTCTCTTTGCATTTCTTTCTTTTTTTTCATTCTTGTATTATTTTTGAAGTGACTTTAACGTGTGACTATAAAGGAACACATGAAGCGTGGTGTGGTGAGGTAAGCAATGAATGCCCTTCAAGCTTCTGGCTGTTTGGCCATCAGGCGTAATCATGCTCTTCTTTAGCAGACTTTGAAAGCCACGGACAAGGCTTAAAAAGATTCTCTTTTTTTAAAATTATGAATTCAC
The DNA here is from genome assembly GCF_000164805.1 of Carlito syrichta. Taxonomy (NCBI): domain Eukaryota; kingdom Metazoa; phylum Chordata; class Mammalia; order Primates; family Tarsiidae; genus Carlito; species Carlito syrichta. The sequence goes on along the minus strand of NW_007232815.1, from coordinate 217,376 downwards.
ATGAGCCACTTCACAGACTCTATTTGTAATTAACAGAAGGCCTAGGGTATCTTAACCCCTAAAACATGCTTAGACACAAAGCATGTCCTGGGAACTATCAAGGTATTTGTCTCAAAATCACTCAGAAAACAACTTCTGCTCTAGGGACAGAGAGTCAGCCATGGTTAAAATAGCCACATAACATTTCAGAAGAGCTACTGAGCAAGGAAATGAACATGTGCCAAGTTCCAGCACCCCATCTACTGCTTTAGCATTTTCATATGCACTCTCAGGTTTAAGACTGCACCATCACTGGAAAGGAACATAGCATTTAGATCCTCATGATTTGACTAAAGAAGCTTAGACAGGAACTGGAAAGGAGCATAGCATTTAGATCCTCATGATTTGACTAAAGAAGCTTAGACAGGAACTGGAAAGGAGCATAGCATTTAGATCCTCATGATTTTACTACAGAAACTTAGACGGGATGAGGTGCATCTCTCAAATAGCAAGGACCTGAGATAAGAGTGAAAGGCAAGCATAAAATCTCCGTAAAGGCAAGCATAAAATCTCCGTAAAGGCATTGGGACCACATGCTCTTTTGAACTTTATGCCTTGCCCTCTCTAGCATGTGGCTTCCATCTTCAAGATCACAAAGTAGCTACTAGAGCTCCAGCTTTCATAACTGCATTGCAAGTAGGAAGAAGGAAAGAACAAGGAGGGCTGAAAAGAGATTTTCTCAAAGCTCATTTCATGACCTTTGTTTGTAATCTCTTAGCTGCACTTATTGCTATTTCAAATTAAAAATCATGTTATCTTATTAAACACGAAGGAAGAAGGATATTGGATAGATAACTAGCAGTCTATGACCAGAAGTGAATAATTATTCCCATTAAAAACTGAATCTCAGCCGGGCTCAGTGGCTCAGCCTGTAATCCTGCGCCGTTGGGAGGCTGAGGTGAGTGGATTGCCTGAGGCCATGGGTTCAAGACCCGCCTGGGCAGTGAGACCTCATCTCTACAATAAATAAAAAAAAAATAAATCAGCCGGGCATGGTAGTGCATGCCTGTAATTCCAGCTACTTGGAAGGCTGAGGTGGAGGGATCGCCGGAGCCCAGCAGGTCGAGGCTGCGGTGGCTGGGAGCAGCCACTGCACTCCAGTCTGGGCGACAGAGTGAGACTCCAACTCAAAAAAACAAAACAAAACAAAACAAAAAAACTGAATCTCATCCCAGCATGGTGGTTCATGCCAATAATCCCAGCACTTTGGGAGGCTGAGGTGTGAGGAATGTTTGAGCCCACGGGTTCAAGATCAGCCTAGGCAAGTTGGCGAGACCTCATCTCTACAATAAATAAATAAATAAATAAAATTAGCCAGATGTGGTGGCATGTGCCTGTAGTTCCAGCTACAGAACTGGCTGAGGCTGGAAGGATCACCTGAGCCCAGTAGGTTGAGGCTGCGGTGGCTGTGAGTGTGCCACTGCACTTCAACCTGGGTAACAGAGTGAGACTCCAACTGAGTCTCAGAAGGTAAATGGACCAAACCTAGATCCTCACACAACCAGTCAATGGTGACAATTTTCTGTGTGGAACCTCTATTATGTGTACCACAGGAATCAAAACTTGAGCCTAAGCAGGGGCTGAGGTTGTCAGAGTCTATCTGTCATTGAGGTTTCCAGGGACTTAATTGCATAAGTAAATTAGTATTACAATTTTAATTCTAATTCTTAACTGCGTAAGTCCACACAGCCCCTGCTTAGGCTCAAGTTTTGATTCCTGTGGTACTCTGCTGCCTCTTCATAGTCCTTTTCAGGTCCACATTTTCTGCATATACAGGGTATGCAGAAAATGTGGACCTGAAAAGGACTATGAAGAAGGAGAATGTGAAGGGGAACTAAAACCTATCAGGCTATCTTTTTTCTGAAAAGAGCCTCATAAGCACATATGTAAACCTAATATCATAAAAGTAATCAGCAAGAGTGAAAGAAGGATTCTAGACGCACCAAATCATTGGCCTCAATCCATATGAGAAAGATGGTTATCCATTGACTCTTGAAAGCAGTGTGCCTAGAGTTCAGTGAAATCCTCCAGAATGTCAGCAATTCGTCAAGAGTTTGCAGATTTGTAGAGATGTGTTCTTGAAAAGAGAGGACATTAGCACAGTTAAAAACATTAGAAAATAATATTGGCACAAATACTGTAAATATAGGGTGTGTATGAAGATGCTTGAGACTGCAGTCAACCATTGCATACTTCAGGTTGGTCACAAGTCATAGGTACATTTACAGTGAGCCTTCCACACACAGATGCCATTTGGACTTTGAAAGGTCAACAGTAAGAGGTATCATCTGGGTTGGAAACCCATCCAAGCTAACTGACCTGTTAGACCAGTGACCTGAGTTGAATGTAATGTTTCAATGGAAACTTGGATCAACGGGCTGGGAAGCCTTTTGCTAACCCCACTGCTTGGGGATGCTTTGCACATAGTGGGGATGGGAAAGTTCCAGGCTTGCAGTTCAATATTTCCATGCACTTAAATCTATATTTCTCTTACACTTTTACTCTGCTGCTTCTAAAAGAGTTTTATATGGCCATAATCTATATCATTGCATCAGGACAATTGTACTAGGGCTGCTTCAATTTTTGAACTAGTAATTACTTTAAATAATACTATCATACAATTTCTGTCATTACTCTCTGTACCACCTCCTTTCCTCCATGTGTTTTCATCCTGTCCATCAGTCCTCTTAAGTACTTGATGATTAAAAAATAGATATCTTGCCAATAAATCTAGTAAGCTGTGAAACATTTGAAATATACTCCCAAGATTGTTTTTCATCAGTGGTAGATTAGTTACAATTTGCTAATGAAGATTTTTTTTTAATTATTGGGAAAGGCATTTCTTAATTAATAGAAAGGAAGATTAGTTTCATTCAGATTAATTATTGCCAGGAATGTTTCCCAAGCCCACTAGGCACAAGTTATTTAAAGTGATCATATTAGCAACAAAGTTAAGTAGCTTGGGGTTTAATCCTGATTATGTAAACCATGGTAATTAAGTTGGGGTTTATGGATGGACGGTCTTCAGGGGATCCATGAACTCATAAAATTTGATGCAATATCTTCCATAACTTTCTCAGCTTCTCAATAAGGTACATGACGGCTAAGTGGAAGCAATAGTCTCTGGGGTCACTGTGATCCTAGGCATCTCAGCAGGTACTCCCCACCTCCACTGTGCCCACTGTAACCCCATGATGGTACTGTCATGTATCATTACAGAGGCCAGACTCATTGACAAGAAAGCCAAAGCCATGAGTTGAAGAGATTGCTGAGACTAAATTAACCAGGTCTCTCATTCCAATTTTTATCAATGAATGTTCACAGTGTTAATATCTCTTCCTTCTTTTCATCAATGCTCTACAGCTCATGATTCACTCTGGTCACAAACATGACCTCCATTTCTTCTCTTTCTCACAGTCTTCCACGATGATGTCTGGAATTCAGCTCCGTATTTGACAAATATCCTTCTATTTCCATTCTCAGCCATTGTTCTGAGTGTTTTTGCCATCCCTTTCATAAAACCTGACTGCTCCTTATTTGCATTCCTGATTTTTATGTGTCCCCTTCTTGTTCCTCATGTTCTGATAGTGGGTTTGGAATCTAATTACTCAAGCCCTCCTCATAGCATTTACTTCTTCAGTTCTTGAAAAATAAAATGTTATTCTTTGAGATATAGTATCCTAAAATTAATTCTATCCTACTTATTAGCATCTACAAAATTTTTCAGACATCATCATTTATTAAAATGCTGAACTACTCCAGTTCTGCACCCTGCCCTTGACAACCTCATCTCAGATAACTTTTTCTTCTACTTCATCACATCCACCCACCTCCATGATTATACCTTGGACCTAATCATCACCTCTATACTAATTCCATCATTGTGATCTCAAAAAAACTTTGCTTCCTCATGATTGAATTGTTCAATTATATCTCCCTTGATCTCCTTTTATTAACCTCATAAGCATCTGTAGTCCCTTGATCCCTCCTTTTTTCATACCGACGAGCAACTTTGATATTTTCATTTCCTTCTTCATCCTGCTTAGATTTCTTCATCCCTCAATTCAATAACTCAGTGCACCTCCACATCACAGAGTACAAAGTACATTTTTGAGTCCTCATCTCATGAAATCTTATCAATACTTTACCCTGTTGAACCTGCTCTCTCTGTGGTTACTTTCCCCCTGGTTATCCATTGTATTTCGCTCTACTAGTTTTCCTCCTACTCTCGGGTTACTTCTTTGTGAACACATTTGCAAGGTGAGCCTTTTCTTTTCTGCTATCAATTGTTAGAGTGCCTCTACTTACTCTTACAGGTCCTTTCCTTATATTACTTTGTATTTGCTTCCTTGGTGATATTCTTTTACTATCTATGTCCACAAGAATTTCAAATCTTTATTATGGCTCAGAGCTCTCCAGTGAGCTGTAGATGTTCATAACTTCTTCCTTTGACAGTCTCAATGGTAAATTAAATTCAACTTCTTTGCAGCTGAAATGCCAATTATACCATTTAATCTGGTTATTTTCCAGGGTACACTTCTCAGTGTAATACCTTGTCCCCATCAAGTTCCCTGGGTTAAGGAGCATCACCTTTCTCTCGACACTACTTTTCCTCTTATTTTTCGTTTAAAAATTTGATCTCCTACCTCTCAGATGCATCCTTTTCTTTCATCTTCACTTCTATCATCATAGTCAAAGTTACCATTTATAATATTCTGGACTAATGCTAAATTATTTTCAATATGATACTGCCATATGGTTAATCTCTGGAACCTTCTCTCCACTGCAGCTAGTGTTCTTTTCAAACTGCAGATTTGACATACCTTGGGCCCCACACCACACCCTTCACCATTAAAACTCATTAGTAGCTTCCTGTTGCTCAGTTTGCTTTTCCAAAAGCAATATGCTACATTCCTTTATTCTTAATACTCCAGTCATGTGTTTGTTCCTTCTTATACTTGAATATGCTAATACATATATGTGGAATTACTTAATAAATGCATGATACATTACAAATACAGAGTTTAGTGGAATCTTGCGTATTATGTAAGAGCTTTTAAGCAACAGTGATTCTAAACATACACTCTTTCTATTTTGAGGATGTTCAACGGTACCTGATTTAAGTCAAAGGAAGCAGAGTTCTATGCTTCTGACTGTAGTCCACAGCAAAGTGTCCCCACCTCTCTGTACAATCTCATTACTTTGGATTCCAACACTGCCACAAAAATGATATATAATAATTCCCTGAATTCAGAAGTGGTCAAAGTGTAGCCTGAGGCCCAAAGGAAGCTGGCAGACACGTGAGGTGATTCTCATGCCAACATCTCTCTAGGTGGAACAAAGAGATTTTTGTCTTTCTACTAAAGCATACACCAACCCCGAGGCAGTATCATGGCTTTGAGTATAAACACTGCCCAGAAGTAATTTTTTCATGCCTCAGGTCTGTGGTAGACATGAAGAATGATGTCCCCATCATAAGTGGAAGGGCTTAGTGATAAGATGCTAAAGTGTTTTTCCAGCTGTGACTTGGATTTCTCAACAGTGGAGTAGTCAGCCTAACGTAGCCATGGATTCTAAATAGCTCTTTAGCACAGTACTCAAAAGGCTTTAACATAAAGCACCACTGGCTGGGAAAGGCTTATTGTTGTCTAATTTACAGGCCTGAGAGAATGGAAAAAGGAGAGATAAATGAAATTTAAAAAGGGTAAAACTTGAGAGATGAGGTAAACGTTTATTACCTGGCCTGTGGCACCTAGCCAGAAAGTACCAAGTCTTACCCCTTGAAGAGGGTGTCAGAATGCAAATGGGTACATATTCTGACAGTTACTCTGAGCTTGGGGAACCAGAACTGAGGAACACCGGCAAACTTCATGGTTCCGCTAAGTCCTTCCTTACCTCAAGGATGACTCTCAGAGGCCTTATGGTTGTCACATCCCAGATAAACTAATATTTGTATGTATGTGTACACACCTACACATATGCAGGAAATTATAGATGCAAAGTTGACAACATTCCAAAATTTTTGTAGAAACTTGATGGCCATATTGATGGAAATAATATAGGAGCTCAATTTATAATTCAGTTTTTTGTTTATCATTGCAGTTCTTCAAAATCGGGGAAGTGAAAAAATTAAACCATTTTCTTCTCTCCTTTCCTCCCACTTTTCTTCTCTCCCTCCTTCCCTTCCTTCTTCCCCTCTGCCTTTCTTCCTTCTTTCATTCTTCCCTCCCCTTCCCTCCTCTTCCTCTTTCTTCTCTATTCTCTTTTATAACTTTTATTTCCCTGTATGCCTTTTGTTTTTATTTTCAAGGTATTTTGAGAATGACACTAAGTTCTGGAAGAATGGCTAATCATAGCTAGGCTCTCTGCAATGCACAATTGTTAGGATACAGGGTGCTTTATCAGTGCTATAAAGAGACAAGAATAAGTACTCTAAAATGATCCTGAATGTGTTAGTATGCTTCATTGTTTGGAAATCTCAGTCTATTACCCTCTCAAACTTTGATTTCTGACTTTATAACCAGTAAAATTACCACAAGAGATAAGGATGTGGGAATCCTATCAGAAGCCTTTTCATGCACTGAACATTTCATTCAGGAAACAAGTACTGAGTACCCTCCAGGCAGATGATCTCAAAGGCTCGGGTGATCTAAGGGTGATCAACAACAACAGCAAAATTATGTTCTCTTAAGTAGAGGGAAGAAAGTATGAATTTGGGAACTATGTCTACCTTTACACCATAGATAGCCTCTATTACCTGATGGGAATTTAGCATCATGGTATTGGTGAAGGTCATAGATCCAGAAGGACATAAGTTTAAGGCTAGCCTTTGTTACTTCCCTTCTGAGAACTGTAGTTAAAATAAGATAAGTGCTCAAAAAATCAGTTAGAGATCCTTCCTCTCCTTCTTCTTCTTTTGTTTAATCAAAACCACCATCACTTGTAATTGCCACAATATCAGATATTGGTATAACTAGATGAGTGATGTGTTTTGTTTGAACCAAATATTCACATGTTGCAAGCTGAAAGTGCACTATTATATGAAGGAGCAATTAGGAAATTTTAATGATGAACAAAAGGTGAAGGTAAATAACTTGGTCTAGTCAGCCATTTTTGATAATGATAATAATAATAATAGCAGTAATTGTAATAATAATCAGGAATACCAACTTAAAGCCATTATGAATTTGAGATACTTGAAGACTAGTATAAGTAGTAAGTAGTACTAAGTGTTATTTTCTTTGGGGAAAAGTCCAGTTTTCTAAAAATAATGATTTCCTTTAGTTGAACAAATAATTAACTTTTAGTACTTTATTTTCCTGATTCTTTAGTTTAATTTTACTATCCCAACTTGCTACCAATTATGGTTTATTTACTTCAGAATTCCAGCGCTCCCTAGCAATTTGCAGTGGTGAGATTTTATGAGACTGCTGGAAGGCAAATTCAAAAACATAAAGAAACATTGCCATTGGCAGAAATGGCCCTTCTGAGACACATTCATCAAAAATATGAAATGAGAATCAAAAAGCTGGAGCATATGGCTTCCTCCCTCAACCCCCTTTGGAGTCCAGGTGACAAGAAAAGACTTTTCCTATTAAAGAGTACTTTACTGAGAGTCACTTTGTCTTGATGGCTATACGACTTTCTAAAAAAATATATATCTTTATTTCCTAAAGAAGCCAAGACAACCTTGATTCTGGTGATTAGGAAATCCTTGTGACACTTGTCCTCCTTACCTTCTTTCCTCCTTTCCTCCTTCATCTATCCATCATTTCTTCCCATCCTAATTTCTCATCATACAACATGTTTCCTTTCTTTGTCTCTTTGCCTTGCTTTTTTTCACGTCTACCTCACAAATCGATAAATATGTTCCACAGTTGCCACCCCAATGCAAAAAGCATATCAACACAAACACACATACATACACACACTGCTCAAACAAATGTGACATACCCATACACACATGTAACACAAATATACATACAGCACAAACACATACAGATTCACTTTTTTCCAGCTTGCATAGCAAATTATTAACCATCTAGCACTACTTGTAATTATTAGTTAGCTTAGTAATACTTATTATCAAGTCCTATGTTATTTTTTCTGTACCAAAATGAACAAATATGATTGTTGAAATTTGGGGACAGTGTATCTGCTCTTTCTCAAGTCTGTAGAAAGAGCCTTCCATGCTCACCATGTGGTTTTAGGCAGTACCTTCCTCCCATATTTAAAGAAAATATTTAAAGAGAAACTTAAGGTCATAAGCTCCAGGACCCACAAAACAGGAATTTTCTCCTGTGGATGCCAAGGCTTAGACAATGTTGTGGATTTCTTTAAGAAAAGAATACAGATACACAAGTAAAGAGAATTCACAAGTTAGTGGAGACTGAGAGATCCAGGCCTTCCTTGTGAGTTCTCTTTAGGCAATGTATTGATGTGTGCTTAAGTAGAATTTCCTGATTGCAACCTTGTTTCTCCCCTCCACCTGCACCACTCTGTACTTCCTGTCAACTTCCAACCTTCTCAGAGAGTTGTACAGGAGATGGGCTCTGATGATTAGACTCCAATCTCTGCACAGTAAGTCCACCTCTGGAAGGCAAGAAACCCAAGCCCCAGGTTTCATTCTTAGGTGGAAAGTGGCTGTGATAATGATTCTAGGGCTGCAGCCTTCCTCATGAGTGTGTTGCTAGCCCATGGACATAGTCTCTCCTCTCCTGCCCAGGGTCCTCATCAGTGCCTAGCAAACCTACCATGCTTCAGTGCACTGCAGTCTCAAAACATCCACAACCCTTGTGACTCCTATGACTTTTACTTAGTAACTTCACTCTCAGTAAGTCTCAGTTGTGGTAGGATAATGAACCTCTCACTGCTACACTACCCTAGGTGATGTCACTTTCATTGGTTTCAGTATGGTCATGTTCTGGTCCATTTTTAACTAATTAGGGATTAAGTCTTTTCAGAAACTGCCCAAAGCAATCAGTCTTGACTCTCAATTAAGTAGTAAATTCCCTTGAGGACCTTAGAACAGATCTGAATTTATCATTTGTGTACTCTGAGGACCACTGAGGGTACAGGGAGCAGTAGCTTAGTGAGTTTCATCCCTTGGAAGCTCTGCTGAACCAGGTATAGAGCTTGGACTTAGGGTTGGACACATACAGTTTCTCAGGTCCAGTCCTGACCCTGTCATAGCTCTGTGACCTAAGACACATGGCTAAACTCTCTTCTGTGTTTTATCCTTTATCAAATGTAGAAAATGATACTTCACAGGTGGTAAAGTTGCTGATCCCAGAGGTAAACCAACTTAGCTAGTTTTACCTATGCAAAGGTAAAGCTAGCATTAGGGTCGCTCCAATCCCACATGCCACAGCATTAGGGTCGATCCTTCCACAAGACAGGTGAGAAATAATTAGGCAATAGCCAAAAAAAATTTGAAGATTGTTGACATCAATTTATCATAGGTAAAGTTTTGATTAGTTTAATTTAATGAGTGAAATCTCTTTGTTTTCTGCTTCTCACTAATCTCTTCACTGTTGCTTTCTATCTATCCCATATTTAAATGCATATGCTTTTCAAATTTAGGCTTGGTCTCTTCTGCTTTCTTTATGTTTGTTATCCCCTTACAGATCTCTAATATCAGCAAAATTTCAGTTGTCTCATCAAGTAAATAGCTTGCAGACTTACTTTTCCAGAGGAGACCAAATCGTAAAGATGATTTTTTTTTTTTTGAAGCAGTAAAGATTGAGCTGAGCCAGTGACAGGTATAGGAAAAAGGAATATTTTAGGCAGTGGGGATTAAAAGTGCAAAGGGCCCTGATGACAGGAAGCTTAGACCGACCACTGGGAGAATGGAAAGCAGGCCTGAGTGGCCAAAGCTCGACAGAGGGTACGACACCAAATGAGACTGGACTGGAGTCAGGGGCCTTCTTTTTATTTTGATTATAAGGAAAATGAGAAGTTACTGAAGTATTTTAAGACAGAATTGGGTGATAAATATGATCAGATTTATAGTAAAGACAAAACAAACAAACAATCATCTGACCCTATGGGAGATAGCAGATCGGAGGTCAAAAGTGGATGTGAAGAGTAATGACGAGCTTTTAGCATTTAGAAGAAAGATATAGCACCTCCTCAGATAACATGAATTTATCCCAACATCATTTTGTTATGTGTTGATAAGAAAAAAGATGGCTTCCTAGCTGGGGCCCATGTATGTTTTAGTTTGCATGCTCTCTTCATGTCTGCATGGATTTCCTTTTGTTATTCTTGTTTCCTCCCACATCCCAAAAATGTGCATGTTAGATTCATTGCTGTGTCTGTGTAATTACAATATGAGTGAGTGTGGGTGTGTGTGAATACACCCTGTTCGGGGCTGGTTTCTACCTTGCACCTTGGGTTACTGGTATAGTCTCCAGCCAAGTGCAACCCTGAACTGAAATAATTGGGTAAATAATTGTTTTACTTGCTTTTATTTGCCTGTCTTAGGTGTATGTATAGCTTACATTTAGTTCAAAGTTTAATATTTGAGGTCTTTATTTAGAAGATTTTTTTTTTGACCAGAAATATGCCCTAGGAACTTTTGCTTATATCAATTGATCTAAGGTGAAACTGGGTTTGTTATACATCATTTCTCTTAAAGTAACCAGTTTGAAGAAGTTATGATGACAACCAGTGAAGACTAGCTGTATTTGGGATTAAACATGGCAAGGATTGCCTGAGTGATCAGACATAAGAGTGAGGGAAAGTGAGAGGTCAGGGTAACCCCGAATTCTGACCTGGGTGAGGGATGAGTGATTTGTGATCTACTAAGATAGAACACACTGGAAACAATTCAGGGTTTGGTGGGGTGAGATTTTCTGGGGCAGCAGCAGCTATAAATTCTCATTTAACTTTCAGACAGGTTGAGTTTGAGAGGAATTTGTGGCATTCATTTGAAGATGCCAACTAGAGCGTTAGGTCTGGAACCCAAAGGAGAGGTCTATGCTGAAAGTATAAATATGTGAGACAGTTTCAAATAGGTGACAATTAAAGTCAGAGACATGAATTCAAATTCTCCGAGATAAAGAATATAAAACCAGAAGGAAAAGAACCTAGGATTCAAAATAGAACCTTAGAACTTCGATAAGAAAAGGGGAGTTTAGGAGAATGATTGGGTTAGTCCAACATAAAAGACTGCTTAATAGTGTTTCTGGGATCATTAGGGTGTCTATATGATTAATTGTCCAAATTAGAGAACTTTTGAGAGTAAAGAGTGCTAACCAGAAGAAGTACTGAGGCAGCATGTAAATTGGAACTGTGTGCTACAAACTTAGGGAAAGTACATAGTTGGACTTACTCATACTGGAATTGTGTAAGATATGCACACCAAGAAAACAGAGAGAAGCAAACTCAGAAAACTGAATTATTCAATCATAAAATGTCTTCTAATTGACATTCTGGTCTATTAATCTTTTCCTTCATACTACTGCGTACACTTTCCACACCTTACCTTTTTTTTCCTATTGCCTTCTCCTGCTCAAAAGCATCAGTGGCTTTCAGTTGTCTAAAAGAGAGTTCAGAATCCTTAGCTGGGAATCCGAATTTCTTCTTAGTCCTTGTGACCTATCGTTCTAGTCTCTCACTTACTTGTTAGCTTTCCTCTAGAGTACTATTTACCTTTTTAATGATACTTGAACATGCCTTAAGTATCACCTTCTCTAAGCTTTTAATACGTGGTTGAATATAATTCCCTTCATGACCTTAGCAGTCAATAGTCCTTATAGTCTACTACTTATTTGAATTACTAGGTGGAAGGCTCATCAAACATTTTCCCTACATCTGTTAACTTTTAGAGCATTAGTTCCCAGGAAAGTGCGTTCAGGTAAGGTGAGGCCATTATGCTGAATGGAAAGTCTCAAATCTGTCAGATGAAGTCTAGTTTTTTACTCCATCTGTGATATACTTCACTTCACTCATAAACAGGCAAAAATTATATTTTGTGTCTGCATAGAACAAGAACCATCCTGAAAGAGTGGAAGAATTTTACAAATCCATAAAAATTCAGAAATATTAATGTGATGCTTCTCGAATTCTATGTCCAATTGTGTTAGCAAGACTTTCATAGTTAGGTGAATAAAATATATGTGAATTAGGGAGATGTATTATCATTCAACAGTAAGCATCAAAACATTGTTTTGCTTGAAATTAACAGCAAAAATTCCCAGCTCGTCTCTTTGCTTTGAAACAAAAATTATTACAATATCAAAATTGAACATGTCTTCATCTCAAGGATTAATAATTTTAACTCAAAAAGTACTACTTTGATAGAAAACTGAAGCATCTATTTGAATTGCCCTAGGAATACTATCCTGTTTTCTCTTCCTACTATGGGTGTTTGCATTTCTTGTCCCTCTGAAGGTAAGGGTGCATCCAAGGGCCCCACCTTCACAGTCATGTTCCTAGACCACAGAAAAGGATGAAAATCCTTTTGTCTGCCATATTCATTTGTTGTTCTCTGGTAGAAGTAGCTGAGTTTTTATTTTGTCTTTGAACATTGATTTTTTTTGTGGTTTGGAGCTGCTTTTAGGGGGAGTTAATCTACTAGTTGATTGCTAGGTCACTCTGGGGCAGAGGGAGCTTTGGCTAGATCTCTTTATTTTCTTAGATAGATGAACTCTTCTAATATATACAGTGTTTGAGCTCAGAAAGGTACATAGCTGATGCATCTTTAATTTTTTTAATCTTTCCTTTATTTTCTTCTAAATTATTTTCTTTTCATATATATTATTTTAAGGATGTGGGGTATAATTCAGGATTAGATATACAAGTGGATATCATACAGGTAAAGTTTGAATCTTCCTTTGGCCCCACTTTGCCTGGTTTGAGATCAGGTACCCTTATTGATGTTGTGTTCTCCCCCACCCTCACCCCAGAAGTATCCCACTACTGCCAATCCCATTCTTATAGTATTATGGTAAATGTTCAGGATTCACTTATGAATGAGAACATGTGGTACTCTGTTCTTTGTTTCTGTGACAGATCACTGAGTATTATTGACTCTAGATCCATCCAAGTTGCTGTGACATCCATGAGTTTGTCCTTTGTGGCTGTGTAATATTCCATTGTATATATGTACCACATTTTTTTCTAAATTATTTTCATTTAAGCTTGCATGGAGTAGTTGAGAGTTTTTTGTTTAGTATTAGTTTTAGAATCAATTTCTGACTATGCACTTTGTGATACCAATGCCTTTACGTACAAAAAGGTCTTCATGCAAAAAAGAAGAAAGAGGAATACAAACCTCTTTTACTTCTTTCTCATCTTTTTCTGGTTTTTCTTCCCTTGTGCACATTTTCTTCCTTTTTCTTTTTCCTCGCTGAATCTCTTTTCATAGGATTGAACATTGCTTAGAATTATAAAACAGTGGATACTCCCAGAGTATTGTGTCTAAGAGATCACTCTACCTCCAGGACTGTAGACTCTGATTCCTGCTACACTTTAGGGAGTTCATTTCCTCAAAAGAATGTTGATGGGATGAAAAGATAATGGAATCATATGTTCCCTGATAATTTTTAGCGCTGTGTATATATACATATATTAAGACAGACTCACAAATATGTCACTCATATACTCAATATTTGAAGTAAACAGAAATAGAAATATAGACCTGGGTTTAAATTTTGACACTTTGTTTTGTGATGCTAACTAGGCTGTACTAAATTCCTTGAGCTTCAGTTTTATCATCTACAAAAGTAGGATGATCATTTGCAAGTGAACTCCAAGGATTAGATGAGAAGAACATTGTGTTGCTTTACACATAGTAATCAGTAAGCATTGAATCTTTTCTGCCCTACCTCCACCCATCTTGCTCTGGGCAGCTGTATATTCATAGTCAAGAACTTTGTAGTCAAGATCTGCCTGAAAACCAGCATATTCTTCAGGAATGTGAAATTTCATAACAGTTTGCATGTCCTGTTCAAGGCTTAGCTAAGTAACTTTATAAATTCTGCACAAAAACCAAATTTTTTTTATTCCAGTGAAAACAAAAATCTTGCACTTATATAATCACTTGGAAATAAGAATTCTCATATCTAAATAAAGAGAATATAATAATATAGTTGCTAATGTTTACATAGTCCTTTCTGTGCCAGGTTATGTTCTAAGCCTTTACATTTAATTCTCACTATGACTAGCTATATAATTTGTGGGGGCCATTGAAAAAAATGTAGTTCCCCTTTCTCAAAAATTATTAAGAATTTTAACATGGTGATGTCAGAGCATTGATCCAAAAGTTGGAGCCTTTCCAATCTCAAGTCCATGTACAACTGACTGACCAAGTGGCATACGCTGATCATCACATCAATCTCACAAGATAAATGCCATTAGTAATTACAGACAGAAAATCTAGAAACAAATAGGAAATTAATTTATCCAAGATTACAGTGATAGAAAGTGGTGAAGCTAGGATTCTAACCAGTTTGTGTTTAGAGTCTGTGTCCCTATGTATTTAAAAGAAAAAAGAGGTCCTGTGCAGTGACTCATGCCTATAATCCCAACAGTTTGAGAGGCTGAGGCAGGACAATTGCTTGAGACCGGGTATTTGAGACCAGCCTAAGCAACATAGTGAGACCTCGTCTCTACAAAAAATCAAAAACTTAGTTGGGCACCTGTAGTCCCAGCTACTCAGGAGACTGAGGTGGAAGCATTACCTCAGTCCAGGTCATAGCTGCAGTAAGCCATGATTGTGCCACTGCACTCCAGTCTGGGTGACAGAGTGAGATCCTGACTCTAATAAATAAATACATAAATAAAATAAAATAAAAATATTTTGTTTATATAGCAACTTCCATTTTTTAAGTCACATTGTCTATGTTATTTTGCTTCAGGGCTTCAAAAATCTCCATGTTGTCATGGTCATATAATATACTACTTTTATCTATGTCAGTGTCTTGATTTGTCCAATTAGAAAAAGAACCGATGGAAAGCATTATCCATGTAGTTAATTATACCAAAACTGTATATTACCAAGTACATAACACTATTCTAAATGTTATTTTTAATACTACCCTATGAAGTGAGTGCTGTTATTGCTATCATAATATTTTAGATGAGGACATGGAGAGATGGAAGATAAGTATTTTGAGCAATGCCACACAGATAATAATTGCTGTGGTGAAATCTGAACATAGGTAGGTAGGCCCATCTGGGTCTTCAAGAACTACCTTCTGTTTACCTCTTGACTGTGTGAGGCATAAGATATGCCATAATTTTTTCTTTTTTTAAATTTTAAAACAAAGTTTATTCGCGAGAAAAAGAGAAGAAGGAAAAAGGAAAATTCATGGCACAAAGACTTGCCATGGGCAAGCTCTTCTAAGAAGAAAAGCCTGCCGGGCTCGGTGGCTCAGCCTGTGATCCCGCGCCTTTGGGAGGCTGAGGTGAGTGGATTGCCTGAGCCCGCGGTTCGAGACCCGCCTGGGCAGCGAGACCTCATCTCTACAATAAATCAAAAAATCAGCTGGGCATGGTAGCGCATGCCTGTAATTCCGGCTACTTGGAAGGCTGAGGCGGAAGGATCGCCGGAGCCCAGCAGGTCTAGGCTGCGGTGGCCGGGAGCGGCCACTGCACTCCAGTCTGGGCGACAGAGTGAGATTCCAACTCAAAAAAAAAAAAAAGAAGAAAAGCCATTGGGATATGCCATCCTTTTAGTATTTTCCACTTCTGAATCACCAGTGACCAGCAGAATGTCTGACACATTAGATGATCAATCAATATCTGATGAAGTAATCAATGTGTTGAATTCTTTGAAAATCAAAAATTTATTATGCAAGTAATATATGAGTACATGCTCATTGTAAAATACTAATAAGATATTCTAGGGGAAGCAAATCATGAACTCTTTCCCAGACCACTCTCCCTGCTCTTGCCATAATTTTTTTTTTTTTTTTTTTTTGAGTTAGAGTCTCACTCTGTCACCCAGACTGGAGTGCAGTGGCCGCTCCCGGCCACCGCAGCCTCGACCTGCTGGGCTCCGGCGATCCTTCCGCCTCAGCCTTCCGAGTAGCCGGAATTATAGGCATGCGCTACCACGCCCGGCTAGTTTTTTGATTTATTGTAGAGATGAGGTCTTGCCAAGTTGCCCAGGCGGGTCTCGAACCCGCGGGCTAAGGCAAGCCACTCACCTCAGCCTCCCAAAGGCGCGGGATTACAGGCTGAGCCACTGAGCCCAGCATAATTTTAATCTTTAGTCTATAGACTTTTTCAGTAAGAACCAAGATATTCAGGCATGTTCAGTGTTTGTGAATTATAGCTCAATATGATCATGAGTATGGTAAAGCTTTATTCAGCACCATTTCTTTTGCTACAGACACATAATAAATGCCCTTGTTTCACTGTGCAGTTTCTGTGGAATTCGATTTGAAAGCTAAAAATTATGTAGATAACTGTAAGTAGCTTCAATTCTAGTTACTGTCCATTCCAAGCTTGAAAGTGTCTTGCCCCACGATGTTAGCCATGTGACTATGGGGACTGCTCAAGGTTAAGCTGTTCTGGACACATGTTTAAATGCACTGCCACAGGGCAAGTTTGCTTTTTACCAAACAACTCAGGCTGTTTTCCCTAAAGCCTTGCAGCCCAGGCTCTAAATCAGTCATTACCAAATTTTATATGTCAAAGAAGAATACAATACTGAAACATAATTGAAGCATCACTCTCGGTTGTTAAGTCCGACTCTTGATAAGAAATTTTGTTAGAGAAGAACTGCCTTTTGGAAAGCATTACAGTGTAACAATTAAAAACTTGAGTTCTGGAGAGAAATTGCCTGACTTGGAGCTTATCGTTATTAGGTATTAACTCAGCAATTGAATGATGCTGGGCAATTCGCTAGACTTTCTGAAACTCAGTTTCTTCGTTTGTGAACTGAAGGTAATAATAATACCTATCTCATAAAATTGTGGTAATGTCAATGGAGATAATCAATGTGAAATACCTAGTATGCTGAGATTCTTAATACATATTAGTAATCAAAATCATTTTATAAACTCAATAACATTTAAATATGTAAGAATAACAATTTTAGAATAATTCTGTCTACTTGGGAATCTTAGGACAATATTTTTGCTGAGGGCTGGTGAGAACTTTAGCAGGGACTAGCAGAAACACCAGTGCTCTGTTAGGCTTTTCTTGGGCATATTATCCTGAAATCAATAAATGTCAACAAATTTACAAATAAATCAATAAATTGACAAATGCCATTTGTCAATAAAAGCAGCATCTTTCTTAAATGGAATTCACTCATTCAATTCCCTTGCTATTTAATGATACATTCATAAGTGAACTGACTTATTAGTTTGTATAATCCAAGTTAATCTGTGTAGATGTTCTCCTCCATAGTAGCCTGAGTGCCTAGAACACTTTGTGCCCTATGGTGGGAATAGGATAAATATTTGCTGATTTACAAACCACCTTTGGAGAAGAACACTTCCCATTGTTTGGATCTCTTTTAATATACCAGTGCTTAATAAGATCCTCAGAGTAGGATCCTGATCTCTTCATTTCTCTTTCTCAGCATAGGCTAGGGCATAAGCTTAGTCCTTAGAGACTGCTTGCCGAATAGAACACTGGGAAAGAGAACAAGGGGTTTTAAAGACACTGATAGTTCTCAAGAGGCTAGTATATCTGACAAGAAATGAGAGCCTTAAGTTCAGAAGAAAATTTGGAGGATAAAAGGTTTAAAAAGGTGACGAGAGTAGGAGGAGGGAGACAAAGAGACTGAAGTATTCTTCTCTTTGAAGCACTATGTCCTCTCACAATTTAGTGTTTATCAGGTACCCTTAGGCTGAAAAATAAGAAGACTCTGTCATCACAAACTTGTCACATGCCCATTTTCTCTTCCTGCTCTTTGGAGCTTCTGTTGTGTTTGTGAATGTTACATACTGTTCAGAGAGATAGATGTTGATAGATGATAGAGAGATAGAGAGATAGATAGAGAGACAGACAGAGAGACAGATAGATGATAGATAGATAATGTCTTTGTATTTCTTGGTTGATGTGGGGTCTTGAAGTCTAGAGTCAGCTTGATTTAGGATAAATAATAGTGCTCACTCTGACAAGTTAAGTGACCTTGTACAATTTGGTGAAGGTGTCTCCTTTATGGGTAGGAACTGCTAAATAGTTGACTGTTTTTAACAGTATGTTCAAGTGGAAAAAAAATCCTGAAACTCCATACTTTTCATAAATATTAGTTTTGTAAACATATACATTTATTTGCCAATCTTTTTGTGGAGACCTAAGGTTTTTCTTGAGTATTGGTCTACTGTTTAAATTTCTTACAAAACTCACTCCCATATATAATTTATAATTTCTAACTTCAGTTTCTTTAAATAGGACAAGAACTAAACATCTTTTCAAAGGAATGCTGTAGGGAAAATTTGATAGATATTCACCATACTGCCTCTCCCAAATTGTTATATTTGTATAAGTATAAACCATGTTTTAATTTTATATTTTTTCTCCCTCTTTTCCTCTATTCCTCCATCCTCCCTTCCTTCCCTCCTCCCTCTTTCTTCTTCTTCTTTCTCTCTCTCTTTCTATCTCCCTTTGGTCATGGTAATATAATAGCTTCATGAAAAAAAGGAATTAAATCAATAATGAGTAATGTGCTTGCTATAACACCCAGAGTACATATAGCATTCAACAAAATGTCATTAGCATTATTGTTGTCATTATATTTATATATTTTATCATCATGTTTCTACAGATGTAAAGTAGATTGCTACCTTTAAGCTGTTTTTAAATATATGGCTAAGGAAACTTGAATGAGATTTTCAACAAAATTCCATGAACTGAAGAATTACAAGTAGCAGATCCAACCTAGCATTCTACATAGACTTACAGTGATTAAAAAAACACTATATATGGCTTTAAGTTTTCTGGCTCATTCTGTTATAATACGTGTCTTATTTTTTAGTAAGTAATACTTGTATCTTTGTGGTTAAATTGATATGCTTTCAGAAAAGGGTAAGTTCCGATGATTTTAGTTCAAAAGTATTTAGACCTCTAACTAGAACACTATTTTCTTACTTGCTTTATTTTTCCTTTAAATTCTCTTAAGTTATACAGAGGCAAGTAAGTATTGTAGAAATGGTAGTTTGTGGACAAAGCTCTGAGGTGCAATTAGTCTGCATGCTGTTGAATTGCGTTCACATCCTTGCAAGCAGGATTATTCCTGGAAATGTGCTGTGTGTATATATTCAGAGTGCCCCTGTGTTCATTGTTTTAAGTATTGGGTTAGAGATCTCACCAAGCAATAAAGTAGCATTAGCTCCCCATAGATGGGTAATCCTATTATATTTAGAGACAAGGATACATTTTAATAACTACAGATACAGAGATTAAAACAGAAGGATTGAGGATGCAGCCTATTCCCTCTGGGATAGTGGGTAATATAATTATTCTCTTGTAACATAAATAAATTAGAAGTCTTCCATCACAATGGAAGAGATTCACATTTTCACTTCTTTCAAAAGTGACGCCAGCATGTTTCCATACTAAGATAATTTAATATATCTTTGTACATAGTTTTCTAGTTTTTGAAAAATATTTTAAATGGAACCAAGAGGCATGTATATAATGCTCGTTGATTAGCTAGTGGGATATTTCTTTATAAAGAAACCATCTCTTTCACTGCTATTGAAAACCAAATTTCAAAATTGAGCTCTAGAAGTAAGCCAATAATTGATTGCTATTGATGGAGCAGAGAAAGCAATGCACTTTGGTTAATATTATTGCTTTTTTCCTCTTAAACTTTGACAATTAACCCCATTTTGTATGACATTCTCTATGACAAAGAAAGTTAGCAAAAGTCTTGAATATATTATAAGTGCATCCTTTAAGTAACTAATGGAGTAAAACACAATGGTCTTAATAAAAGTTGTAGGACTTAGGAGGGCAGGAGATGCTGTAGAAAGGAGGTGGGATCAAAGCCATATCTTGTACAACAGAAAAGAAGAGGGGCATGATAAATAGTGTGTGACAAAGGTGCAAAAGTTTTTCTCAGAAATAATTTGACTAAATGGGAATTTTTAGGAGATATCAAGGAAATATAATTTGGGCAGTTTCTGAAAAACCTTTAGTACATTGATAAGGAATTAGACGTTAGAACATATGGAGGATTTTTTAGCAGGGGAGTGAGTTGATGGCAGTGGGTTTAGGGAATTGAATATGGGGAGAGGAAGTCAGGTCATCTAAGAAATAAAAAGACTTTATATTGATACATAAATTGAAAACATATGAAAAATAAATGGGTAAGACTATATAGATAACTGAATCGATAGAGGTTCCCCAAAACTTAACCACACCCGCATCTCTAAGAGCCCAGCTGTTTTTCCTCTTCATCATCTCAGTTCCTCAATGACTCGGGCACTTTTAAGGCAAGAAGAAATAATGAAATAATGGTGAAGCAGATGCACTGTGTAAATGCACCCTGGGATGAATAAATTATAGGAAATGCACTGCAGTCGGAAAGAAGGAAAGGAATTATTGAAAGGAAATGGTTTCATGATTTTTTTTCATTGAGTACATGCTTCGTCCTGCTTAGTAAACAGAAATTCAGTACCCTTGTTGGGAGGTCTGACTCTGGGTGAATCAATGAGTGAATGGTGAGTGAATATGAAGGCCTAAGACATGACAGTACACTACTGTAGACTTTATAAACACTGTCCACTTGAACTATACTACATTTATTAACGTTTTCTTCAATAATCAACTAATCTAGATTATTTTGACTGTTTTACTTAATAAGCTTCAATTTCTTTTTAATTTTTTGACTCTTTTGTATTAATACTTAGTTTCAAACACACAGTGTACAGCTACACAAAAATATTTTCTTTTTCTTTTTAATTTATAAGCCTTTTTTCCATTAAAATTTTTTTTTTTACTTTTTAAACTTTTTTCATTAAAAACTAAAATACAAACATCCACATTACCCTAGGCCAACACAGGGCAGAATCATCAATATTACTGTCTTCCACCTCCTCCTGGTATGTCTTTAGTGGCAAAAACATACATGGAGCTGTCATCTCCTCTGATAGCAACATGTTCTTCTGAAATACCTCCTGAAGGGCCTGCTTGCATCTTACAATTAACTTTTTTGTATGAGTAGATGGAGAAACTTTAAAACAATGAAAAAATATATACAGTAGTAAATACATAAACCAGTAACAGTCATTTTTATCATTATCAAATATTATGTACTGTACATAATTGTATATGTCAGACTATTATGTGACTGACAGTGCAGTAGATTTGTTTACACGAGCATCTCCACAAACATATGAGCAACGCTATGACATTATAATGATTACAATGTTACTAGACAATGCAAGTTTGATTATAATCTTATGGAATCATAGTCGTATAATGTAGTTCGTCTTTGACTGAAACATCATCATGCAGCACATGAACGTATTTGACTCCATGAAGTTGTCTCAGGAATCAAAGTGCCCGTCATTGAATCCTAATAGACTTATACTTTGACTTACTTCCTTTTTATTGGTTTTCCTCAAAATTACATGCCCTTTCAACCAGCTTGACAAAATCACTGAAATCCAATCAATGCATACATATTTTGGGTCTATGGAAAAAGTACATATTTTTCCCCCAAAGAGAACAATAACTGAACTTGGCTGGGCGATATAAATATCAGCGAATAATATGTTCAGGGACATGAAATACATTCTTGGGTTTCCCAGAGCCAAACATTTGGGTCCAGATGACTTTATGTTAAAGAAACACAAACAGAATCAAATCAATTTAGCATTCCTGCCAACAAGCTTTCTATCTCAGTAAGTAAGTCATCATGCCCTCAGGAGCAAGCATCTTAGGTCAATCAAGACATTTGGCCTCATTAACCACTTTGAATTTATCTTAGGACATCCTTATTTATGGTCTTCCCAAGGCTTAATGCGCTTCGAAATGTACTTTGCCCTGGTTCACATTGAGTCTTACCAAGTTTAATGCTTTTACTCAGTAGGCAACCATTTTGTCTGTCAGCGTTTATATTTTTTTTCACTAGCAAGGAGTTCATATAACTGCTCCTAGGTGTCCAATTAATATTCCCATGTCACTGTATTCCTGCCTGTAATTATTCTTTATGCCATCTTTGTTTCCTCAACCATCAAAAATAGATCAAACTGTTGTAGTACTTCCAATTTAACTCTTCTCTATGCCTCAAGATTATCAGATTTAAATTATGCATAATAGAAATCTGTCATTTCAGTGGGTTCTGCGATTTGGGTTTATTTATTTATTTTTAGAAGCCCAAATTGGACTAAACCTAGAAGAGCAGCCATGGTTTCAAATGATAGAAGAGGGGTGCTGACTGCAGGGAGAGTTTTGGGAGATAAGAAAGCAGAAATCCAGTTGGGTGTTAATGAATATGTGATGTGTGTGGAGTAGAGAGGTGCACCAACGGATTTAAAAAGTAACATGGTGACTGTGGGGAGGAATAATATGAACCTTAGACTAAGAGTAAGTTTAGGAAGCAGATCCCTACATCGTTAAGTCACCTCACCAGCTACCCAGCAGACAGACTTAACTTCCCCAATCTGATCTGTTTATTCTACTCTGGATCTTTTTATGAGTGTCTGGGCCTTCAGCTCAATTTCTAATGATTTCTCCTGCCATTCTAGACTCTATAAGGCTCAGCATAAATGACTTTTCTAAACTAACCTTCAGTCCTTTCTCTCTTGCCATGCACCTCACATTTCAGCCACACTCAACACATTAGATACAGCCTTGAACTCACTATGAACACTCATTTTAGCATTACCATCCATATGTTCTCCTCCTCTGATCTTCCACTTCCAGCGCACTTATGAACTCCTACACAGTATTTAATATACAGATAAAATATAACTCATTGTATCTTTCCCCATCCTAATTATTCACTCCCCCATTTGTGCATCTAGCATTTTGAACATATTTGTATTATAGCACTTACTGCAACATATTATATTAATGTCTTTCATGTCTAACTTGCCACTTACTCTTGAGTTCAGTGAAGTTTTTATTTATCCATGTTCTTAAAGTTTCTCATGGAACCTGGTAGACGGTAAGTTCTCCATCCATGTTTGTCAAAGTGCTTTGAATAGAGAATTACCGCAATTTCCTGTTCTAGGTAGTCATGACAATGATGTTATAATCAGACTAGCTATCATTTACTTAATATTTTCTACTCAATGACTGTAATCTGGAAAATAGGGCATTGTTCTCCTGGATTCTGGAGATTGTTCTTTAATAAGTGTTCAAGATTTTGTGGGTTAACAAATATTTTTTAAGATCTTAATGGTCAAAATTATTTGTAGAAAATTGCCTCTGTGGTTGTTGGTCATTCACTTAGAAAGGATCTACTAGTCAGGCTCAGTGGCTCAGCCTGTAATCCCGCGCCTTGGGAGGCTGCGGTGAGTGGATTGCCTAAGCCTGTGGATTCGAGACCTCATCTCTACAATAAATTAAAAAATTAGCCGGGCGTGGTAGCACGCGCCTGTAGTTCCAGCTAATTGGAAGGCTGAGGCAGAAGGATCTCTGGAGTCCCGCAGGTTGAGGCTGCAGTGGCCGGGAGCGGCCACTGCACTCCAGTCTGGGCGACAGAGTGAGACTCCAACTCAAAAAAAAAATAATGAAAATAAATAAATAAATAAATAGAAAGGATCTACTGAACACTTCCAATTAATGAGCTAATTTCAGTTTTCTAAATCACAATAATATTTATTTCCCAAGAAGTAAACAAATTTCTGCATATAAATTAGAATTTTATTAGGTAGCAGTTTTATAAATCAAGTGGTTTAGAGTGGCATTCACCTAGAACTAATCCATAGATCTTTTTATAGCAAAAAATGAAAACATAGCCTCAATAATTTTAGATGTAATTTCCGTGCACGTTTTGTTCTTGGTTATTAAAGATTGATTTTTGTTCCTGATAGAATTTGAAGTTGCTTAAGCATATAAAAGCCACAGTGTAATTTTCAACTGACAGATGGAGAGAAAAAGCCCCCTAAACATAACACTATAATTTGTATATCCGAATCCCTGATCTTTTAAAACTCAGTTTTTTTATTTAGAAGAAAGAATATTTATGAGTATTAAGAAGGAATTAAATCTGCTTTTGTAAAGTTCTTTTGTTTTTAAAGTGAAGAAAACATTAGGTGTCACCTCATAAAATTGTTGTTTAAAAATGGTCAATTATTGGCATTTTCATTTGGCTCACCCTAATATTTAGATCCTGCTTGAGAAGACAAGGACTGAAGTAAGTAAAAATGATACCTTGTAGTAATCTCAAAAGATACCTAAGAAAGAACTAGAAGGTGAATGCTTCTATATTGATTATGAAACATATGTTCATAAAAATTACTGTAATCTGTTAAAATAGGGCATTATTCTCCTGAATTCTGTATACATTGGTAGAATAAACCCAGACTTGTTTCTGTTACTCAGTCATTTAAAGCATATAATCTCATCCCATTTGGAAATTTTAGGAAACTCAAGAAGTATTAAAATTACTATTAATGATGACTGCCACAATCTGCTAGGTGCTCAGGAATGACAACTAAAGCCTCAGTTGCAGTAGTAGTTATGCTTCAATAACAAATAAGCTCCCACAGTCTTAGTAGCCTAAAACAATTAATGTTTGAGTTATTCTTACAATGTTGATGTAAGTTGAATGACTCTCTAGGGCAGAAATTGGAGGAGGAGAATACTCATATACATAACTTACATTTGCCTCAAACTGAAATGACACATGTCACTTCCAGTCACATTTCATTGGCTACAATTCTGGTTTCACTTAATTGGAAGATAAAAGGGAAGTACAATGAAAGGAGAGGAAAATCAGATGTGAGTGAGCACTAACAACGCTAACAGAGTTTGTAAGACTACGTAGACTTTGCATATTTTATTTACTATTTCTTCATTCTTATTTGGCAACATTTTCTTATGATACATTGCCAAACTGGGGCAAATAAAGATGGAAGTCTGAGGTTGCCTTTCTTGGAACTATTTCACAATGATAAATTCCCTTTTAATTTTGTTTTATTTTGTTTTATTACACTAGACATAACTCTATGTAGCAGGATTTTGCCTTGTTTGTTATCTTCATTTTCATAATTCAATTGCATGCACATAAGCAGAGTGAGCCACAATGGCAGACAAACCTTTAGCTGTAGAATAGAACGGCCAGTAGAGAGCATGCTTATATCGAGTCTCTTATATTTACAGAAAACTTAAATTTCATAGAGCATTTTTTTCTAAAACTTAGCCTTGGCCACATTTTTTTTTTCTTTTCAATTCATGGGAGCATAGAGGATTCTTAACTTCGGAAGCAATTCGCACATATTCTCTCTTCCTGGATTAGCGAGGATTGTCTCCCCTTCAACTCCTCCAATGACATAAGACTTATCAAATAAAAAAAAGCATAATTACACAAAAATGGGAGTGTAGAGTGGTTCCAATTTGCAAGTTAGCTCTCTCCTCCACAATATTTCACACAAAAAGTGTTACTATCAGAAAGTAAAGAGAAAACAGCTATTATAAAGCAGAGGTCACAGTTCTGTGTATCATGTAATTGAAAAATGTTCATTGAGAAATACAAACAGAAAACCTAAAGGAACTTTGCAAACATGAAACTGACAATGTCCCATCTCTCCACCTTTCCACAACTGACCTGTTCTCCCAATGTTATTATACAACTTGGAAAGCTTTACATTAATCTGGAACAAAAACTATTCACTTTACCGTAAGTTAATAAGTATGTTAGCATCCTTATTTCATTGTATTTTTCTCTGTTTATTTCTTCAACTATTGGAAAAATGATGTCAAAATAGAACTCATCTCTTGTATCCCCACTGCAATCGCTCAGTGCTAGTGTCTCCCTGAGCCCATGCTCATATTCTTCCAGTCTGTTACTTCTTTCACTTATTTCCCTTCTTTTTCTCCTTCTCTTGTTTTAACTTCTCTGTCAACTCTCTTTCTCACCTGAAAGTGGCTTCCTATGCACCGGAATCAGATTTTCTGGGCATGAAAATCCTGATCATTTCAATCTTAGGAAAAACAGTTGGTTCCTAGATGGTCACCAATGAAGTACAAGAAGAAAGAAGCACAGATATACCCTGTTTCCCCTACTCCACCCTCTTGTGCCCAGAAACATAGCTTAACAACAACAGAAGACTGTTGTGAAGGATTAGCAATTGTCTTGAGGCCTGGTCCTAATTGTTGATAGTTAAACTCACCACCATTAAAATACTGTCCTCTTGTCCTAAAACTAGACATTACCTTTATTTGGATTTCTCTAGCACTGTCTGTTTTCCTTCCCCTATTGCTTCCTCTCAATCCCTTCCCCTCTGCACCCACACACACTTTCAATAAGCAGCAGATCAAATCCAAATTCTGGCTGTTGACACACTTCCAGATATCACTGAGTGTAGGCTCTGTCTGGAATTATGAGGCAAAGTCACATATTTTGAGATATTAAGAGCAGGGCAGAAAACACAAATAGGCATAAAACAGAATCTCAATATATCTTTTTTGACTTGTGTGACAGGCAAGGATCTCTCCATTTTCTTCTTCACGCTTCAATACCTATTTCCAAACGTAAGAAAGGAGAATGGGCCTTATGATGTACCTATAGTAAGTGTCAAACTTTGCTCCAGGCATAGTGAATGCACTGTCCTTTTTAATTCTCACAAAGACCTATAAAAGAACTATTATGATTCTCTTTTATTGATGAGCCAAAGTCCAGATATACTGAGTAGCTTTCAAAGACCCAAGTTTTGTGGACAAGGAGAGGTTCCAATCCAGGGCGTATTAGTACTCACATGCTCTTTCCTCCATGCTATGATTTATTCTCTAAAATAGATTTATCCAGTAAGTTACAGTTTTTGAACCACATTTTTTCAAACTTATCTTAATGAAGCAGAATAAATGATGATGATTATTTACATTTTGATAGATGAGAAAACTGGATATAGAGAATGTATGTGACTTATCGACCATGTCTTGGTAAAAAGAAGAACTAGGACTAGAAATTTGAACTTATAGAAGTTTAAATTATAACTCCTAGGTCAGTCAGCACTTTTTCAATTACATCATGATGTTTAGAGCCAAGAGAAAAAATATATGATACTTTGTGAGACTGTGTGGCAGAGCTGTTTTCTTCACTGTAATATTCATAGCTTTGAAAGCTTGTCAGCAGAGGGTAAGTGCACAGGATGGGAAATTGAATCTTGTAGGCAATCCTCCTGTTTGCTGCTCACTGGAGAAAATCTTGCTCTCCCACAGGTTGTGTTTACCCACTCCTGTCGATATTGTTTTTTCATAATTAATAATTGACCTATTTGATCTTTCCTAATAATTTCCAATTAACCATATTTTACTTTGTCACATTTTCTCCCTCCTATTTCATAGCATACAATCCTGCTAAACAACTGTTTTTCACTTTCCCTAACATAAGTAATGTGATGCATGATGTCAAGCCAGCAAGATAAGCTTATGCAAATAAATTTATCACTAGAAATTATATTTAAATTTCTATACTCAAAGTATTTTGTTGAATGAATCGTTGATGATGAAAATTGTTTAGAAAAAGGAGCAAAAGAATCATTATGCATTGCCAATATTCCAGCATTACTAGATCCTATTTTAAATATATTATAATTACTCCTATCTGAAGAGTGCTGGCACTGGAGCCAGCCTGCCCTTGTGCACATCCTGACTACACCTTTTGCCAGCTGTGTGATTGTGGACAAGTTACTAAATCTCTCCATGCTCAGGTTTTCTATTACAAAACAGAGATAATAATGATCCCAAAGTCATGTGATTATAGTTAGGTGTAAATAAAATAATGTAGATATAGAACTTATAATTTTGGAAAATTATTTTTTGGAAGTTATCTTTCTTGTCACTGTGTTTTGCAGATATATGTAAAGGTATAATATATGCATTATATAGCCTTAAGAATGCTCAAACTCTTTAATAAATTCATTTTTATAAACTTCTAAGTTATTATGCAGAATATGATGAGCAAAGATACATCTCTTAGATTGTTATACAGCTTTGCTTAATATGATTACTCCAATTAGTGTCTTACATAGATAATATATGGCACATCAATAGGATTTTAAAGCAGCCATTAACCATTATGATCTCAAATAATAATTTCATGCAATAAGAATATTTTATATTACTTAGGAAATTATACAAATGTAGATATATCTTAATTCCCATTAAACAAAGCATGTATGTACATTAGACATACATCAAAATATTATCATTATGTTTAAGTGGTAGGAATGTGAATAATTTTATTTCTTACTTTCTGTATTCTTCAAATTTTCTTTATAATAAGAATTTAGCCCGGGTGCCATGGTTCACACTTGCAATCCCAGTACTTTGGGATGCACAGGCAGGAGGATTGCTTGAGCCCAGGAGCTTAAGATCAACCTAGGCAATATAGTGAGACCTTGTCTTACAAAAATTAAAAAAAAATATATAGCCGGGACTCTTGGCACATGCCTGTAGTTCCAGCTACTCAGGAAGCTGAAGCAGAAGGATCATCTGAGCCTAGCAGGTTGAGGCTGCAGTGAGCCAAGATCATGCCACTGCACTCTAGTTTGGGTGACAGATTGAGATCCCAACTAAAAAAAAAATAATAATATATATATGTAATCACAATTCATAATCATTTAGTATCTCATTTAATTCTACACTGTTGAGCACTTTTATTTCTGATACTGTAATTTAAGAAAATAATAAAGAAGAAAGGAAAAATATGCACTGAAATGTAAATTTCAGCATGATATATAAGTCCAAAAAATTGAAACACAAAGGAATAATATTAATGAACTGGTTAAATATAATAGGATAGAGGTCGGGCTTGGTGGCTCAAGCCTATAATCCCAGCACTTTGGGAGATTGAGGTGAGAGAATTGCCTGAGCCTGTACATTCGAATCCAGCTTGTGCAACTTGGTGATACCTCATCTCTACAATAAATCAAAAAAATTAGCTAGGCACGGTGCTGCGTGCCTGTAGTACCAGCTATTTGGAAGACTAAAGTGGAAGGATCGATCGCCTGAGTCCAGCAGGTCAAAGTTATGGAGGCCATGAGTGTGCCACTGCACTCCAGCCTTGGCAACAGAGTGAGACTCCAACTCAATAATAACAATAATAACAGGATAGTAATTTAATGTAAGAGTATGAAAATATATGTTATTATGAGAAAAAACCTGAATATAGCTCACCTGTATGTGTGTGTGTACATATAGATATAGACTAAAATATATTTTAAAAATCCTATGACTATGACTACATAAAAGGCTAGGAGAAAATTTATCTAAATTTTAATGGTACTTACTCCTGAAAGAGATGTTGCTATTTTTCTTTCTATTCTTCATTTTCCAAATTTTCTACTAAGATATTGCATAACTTTATAATGAGGAAAATAAAGACACTTTATTAAATATATATAAGTTTTTAGTAAATATGTTATTTTCCTTTTTCCATTGATAAATTTTCTGAAGTCAATTTTTTCTGACCCTTCCTTATCAGGTGGCCACCATTTTATTTTCTCTAGGAATTGACAACTTTACTTATGTCCATTTGAAATATTGCATTATGCAGTATTTGGGGCAGGGTGAGGAGTGGAGAAGCTCTCCTTTAAAGCCTTTACCCGTGAGCTTCCTCCAGAGCCTTTTTGAGTCAGCACCTCCATCTGGGGTTCAAGATGAGAAACGATGTACTAAATCACCTTGACAGTTGTCTGTTTGCATTATATCATCAGTCCCCTTCTCATGTGCTGACACAAAATTCCTCAAATCCATTATTTGCCTCTCCCAAGTGCACACATTCTCAGGTAGAATGAAGAATCACTGTTCTTTGCTAAAAAAAGATACATTGACTTTTGAGATACCTTTTCGGAATCTCTGTGCAAGACTATTAATTTTTAAGCAAGGATAGGAATCCCAAGAAGGAAGACCAGGTCATACTCTACTTTGCATAATTTGACTGCTTGCCTCAAAATATTTTCCCCAGAGATGATGATGGTAGCTAAACTTTTCCTATTATGCAGAGAGGAGTTATTGAGAAATTTATAATCAGAATATATGTGTGTATGCTTAAAATATATTTAAAATGGATATTCTGACTTTGTAGTTTATAATTGTTTATAATTAATGAGACTGAAGGAAAATTACCTTAGACAATTTAGACAAACAGGACAAGGGTAAGGAAAAAACCTAGAATGAGTGACAAGCATGGAAAAAGGTTGTCAGAGAAAAATAAAATAAAAAAATAAAACTTTCTCTTCCCGATTCCCATATTGTGTAGAACTAGCCATGCTTAGACAGACAAACAAACACACCTTTTTAAAACTAGTTTATTTTTATTTTTGTTCTTTTTTTATTATAAAGATATGGGGTACAATTCAGGGTTAGGTGTACAAACGTTGATTATGCAGGTCCCTTGTTGATAAGGTGTGCCCCTCCACCCCTAGCAGGTTTCCTCAACTACCAATCCCACACCCACTCCCCTGGAAGTTTTCCACTACTGCCAATCCCTTTTTTATAGTATTATGATAATTGATCAAGGTTCACTTATGAGTGAGAACATATGATACTCTGTTCTTTGTCTCTGTGATAGATCACTGAGTATGATCAACTCTAAATCCATCCAAGTTACTGCGAAGTTCATATGTTTGCCCTTCTTTATGGCTGCAGGATATTCCATTTTTAAAATCCAGACCAACTTTGATGGGTAGCATGATTGGTTCCATGTTTTTGCTATTGTGAATAGAGCTGCACAAACATACTTGTGCAGGTATCTTTTTTGTAAAATGATTT
Organism: Carlito syrichta; assembly: GCF_000164805.1. NCBI lineage: Eukaryota > Metazoa > Chordata > Mammalia > Primates > Tarsiidae > Carlito > Carlito syrichta. The sequence goes on along the minus strand of NW_007232815.1, from coordinate 186,476 downwards.
TACTTCCTCTGGGTATATTCCCAATAGGGGAATTGCTGGGTCATGTGGAAGATCAATTTCTAGTTCTTTCAAAAATCACTACACTGTCTTCCAAAGAGGTTGCACTAATTTACATTCCCACCAGTAGTGTAGAAGCATTCTTTTTTCTCCACATCCTTGCCAGCATCTGTTGTTGCCTGTTTTATTAATTATGGCCATTTTTACTGGGATTGGGTGAAAACAAACCTTTTTCTAATGTTTGATGAGCATTTTCTGAGGCTCTTCTAGCAACAGGCACATTGTGAGGTATGGGTAATGAGAAGGTCAGGCACATGCCCCTTTCTGGGAACTCTTAGTCATGTGAAAAAATAAAATAAATAAAGCCAAGAACCAGGCAAAAGGCCAAGGTTTTTTGAAAGACTGTTCAAAGGAATGTGCTCAACTTTAGGCAAAAGAAAACTAGCAAGCAGACAGACCTGACTTTGTCTTTGTGAGTTTTATCATAAAAAGAAAACCAGCAAACAGAGAGACCTGGTTTTGTCATTGTGAATTTTACCACAAAAGAAAACTAACATGCAGAGAGACCTAGTTTTGTCTTTTGAATTTTACCACAAAAGAAAATGAGCAAGCAGCAACCTGGCTTTGTCTTTGTGAATTTTACTATTTTCAACTAAAATTGATAGCACATACTTTGTACTGTTTGACTGGTAACGCATTGCAAGTTAAATTAATTACTTAAAAACATATTATCTATGATTTAATCTGTGATGAACTTCCCTCCATTGCATCCCTACATACCCCAGGCATTTCTATCAGTGTATCTTATTCTGCTAGTTGCTGTACACTGTGTCTCTCTCTTCTAGACTGAGTGGTTCAAAGATTATGATTCAATCATCAGGTGCTGATACCTCACAAATACTCAGAAAAATGTGGATTAAACAAGAAAACAAAAATGAGTCCATATTTGGAATCTCATATAAATGAATCCTGTTTTCAAAGGACATCCAATAAACCCAAATATTTATAATGGCCACTTTGTTATTTTTTACTGAATTCTTTTGGCATCAGATTTTTATATGATTGAAATTATTGGTTGATAAAGTAGGAGAAAGAGTTAAGGAAGTACCTTAAAGCCTGCTTAATGTAACTGGAATGGAAAAGACTATCAAATAACAGAAGTATTTTGCATAAAATTGTAGAGAATTCCTAAGGTGATTTGGATCTTTCCCAGAAAAGCCAGGCAGCTAGCCATCTTTTGATACCCAAGAATTTCATTCATGAAGTCTTTTTTTTTTCTCAGTTAGGAGAAGATTATACATATTCATCTTCTGCTATCAGAGCTAAGAGGTATAAACAAACACTGTACCCAATTTTATGTTAATACAGTGTTCAAAATATTCAAACGCTGGATGAACAAAGTGTCATATTACCAACAAACTACGGAACTCATGGCCATTCCACCAGCAAATAAGATGATATTGTCATTTTCTATGTGATTTTATGTCTTAAGTTGGTTTAGCAGCATAAATATGCGAGAATAGATAGGAAATGGAGAATAGAGGACCCATGGTGGTTGTAGGGTAGGGGCCAGGGAGGGAAAGGGGGCTTCAGACCTTATTGCAGAACATCATTAGTAATGCATTACTTTGTAATCGGGCTGAGTTCCAGAAAACCATCAGTATCTGCCTTTTTGGATCAATGTGTAATTTTTTGAGACTGTGACAAGCCTGCTCTAAGTGGGTTGTAGGTGAAGCACACCTGCCCTGTTTTATGAAAGGCAAAGGACTGGCAAGGAAAATTCATCTGACATTGTAAGCAGCTAAATTTATCAAGACAACCAATTTCTCAGCGATATATAACAGTACTTTCGTAGCTATTTAAAAATATGTTTTCTAGTAACCCCTTGAATTTTTTCCACTTCCTACTTTTCAAAACATAGAAGTAAAAAGAAGCCCAAAGCATTTCAATTCACCGCACATTTTATTTGTTTGTTTACTTTGGAAATGTTCCTTTATGTACCATTTGCACAATACCAGGATAAAGCCAGCTCCAACAGATGGAAATTGCTGGTTTGAATCATGAAAAAATTAGAAAAAGAGTAACAATGTTAGAACAAGAATGATTAATGTGAAAAGGGATGCTTTAGGAAGCAGGGGAGTTATACAGGATAGTATGAATACTATACGTCGGAATCTTACAGGAAACAAATGTTTACTCATTAACATATTTTCTTTGAAAAATTTAAATTAAATAATACTGTGATAAAACAAATAACTTACAGTTTTAAAAGTAAAGTTTTAAATGTAAAAATGCAGGGGAAAATTACATTTTACCTTATCTACATAAGCCCAATTACATACGTTATTTTGTGGAGATATTGTTTAGCGGTTAAGAAAATGGATTTGGACTTCAGGCTGATTCAGATTCAAATCTAAACTCTACCTTAGTCTTGTTCTGTTTCCTAAGAAATCTACTTAATCTCTGGAGTCTCAATGTCCTTATCTGTAAAAATAGGGATAATATAAATATCTAACTAATAGAGTGGTTGTGAGAAATAAATGAAAATGTACAGAAAGCATCTCGTTCATAGAAAGTATGTAATGCATTGATTATTAATACTATTTGTAATAGTATTCAGTAACTTGCTCTGAAGTCCATAATATGCTTAACACTTAAGCCCATTTGACTAGAAGATTCATAGTCTTTCAACAGATCACAGTTGTATTTAAATTTTTTTAAAAAGCAAATTTTGGTTATTTAGACATTTCTATGCTTAACTTACCATAGAAATGTTGACACCCTTATAATGTCTCATCTTACTAAGAGGAAGTGGGTTTGCAAAGACAAATCAAAGTTTCCTGAAATATGATTGTACTATGTGCATCTCAAACACAAGGGCATTGGAGAAGGCTTCATCCCAAGATTCTGAAATGGCATTTGAATAGATATGTGTTGAACTTGAAGTGATTGTCTAGCCCTGGCATTTCTGCTATGTGTACACTTAGTGCTTTTGGAAGGAAGAAGAAAGGAGGATGGAAATGAGGGAGGAAGAGAGGAAGGGAAGAAGGGAAGATGCAAGGAAGGGAAAATGGAGAAAGGGAAGAAGGAAGGAAGGAAGGAAGAAAGGAAGGCAAGAAGATACAATCAAGAAATTAATTATAATAACTGGGGACCTTTTTCTTGCTCAAATTGCTTTCAAGGTTCTTACTCTAACTGCATGCAAAGATCATCCTCATCTCACTACTACTGTCCAAAATTGCAGCTGCATGCTTACTTCATTGTACAACTGTCATTAAGACATTGCTCCTCCTTTCCAAACTCTTGACCAATTCTTTTTTTATGCTTGAAATATGTCCTTCATCTAATACTTATTCTGGCAAATCATGTGTTATTCACTAATAGCTCCAGGCAGATATTTCCTCCTTGGTGCACTGCTCCACTCATTGAAGCAGAGGGATTTTCTCTGTTCACCTATTTTATCCTCTTGCATTCAATGAATTATATGTTCCTTCTTTCTAATGCCCATGGCCCCAATAAAAAAGCAATATCCATGTATTATTCTTCACCAGCACACAATACTTATACAAATAAGCATTTTCTGACTTTCAAAACATTTATGAATATATGTTTGAAATGTATGTTTGTGTGATTTTTAAATATATACCATAGTTTCTTATCAATACACTATGAGTATATAACTTGTTCCATGTTCAAATATAAAAGAACAATACAGGATAAAGAAAGGTGTACAAAGTGAAGCATGATAACTATATCATGCTTTGTCTAGCATCAAGATGAAATCCAGCAAGGTAAGTACAGTTAGGAATATGGTATTTCACCTTTGGAGACCCAGCTGGCCGCAGCCCATGTGAACCTGCTTTCAGCGCTTGGCACACATTTCAAATCGAAAGAATTTTTATCGAAGTCCCAAGTTAGAACACATGCTGGAAATTTAGGTTACTTGTAGACTGAGAAACACATTGAAAGTTTCTGCCCAAGAAAACCAGCTTAAAAATCATGTAAGGTTTGTCACTCCAGGAGACTTAGATATATAAAAAGAGTTTGATGTGGAAATTTGGAAAGTACCTATACTAAACTGAAATATTGCCAAGATCATTAACACATCACTTTGATAAGCCAAGAATTTCCATCTTTCCCCATAGGGGAACATGTTTCCAATAGTCTGAGGTGATGAGAGGGCACAGATTTTTTTTTTTTTTAAGAATAAAGAATTTCAACTTGAAGAAAAGAATTGCAGCTTGGTTTTGACAGAGCCTGTTGGGAAGTGGAGGCAAACACTATGTTTTATAACTGTTGGTATAACAATAAGATCACTCTGGTAGGTGCCTTGTGATCATCTAATTAGTATAATGTCAGCTGGGCTTGAGAATCAGGTTTTTTAAAACCATCTGTTTTGTCATAAAAGTTTCTTTATAAGCCATATGCAGGGAGAGCATTTTTTCTTTTTCTTTTTTTTCTCCAAAGTTTTATTTGTTTTTTGTCTCTACATGCTGTGCCTGAATGGTCGTTTTAAACTGTCTAGGAAGAATGCAAGGAGTCCAGCAGAATAAATTAATAAATAATTGGCCAATTAAACACATCAATTGATTGATGATTATGCAATCAGTGATCGTGGACACTGAGGAACACATCATCTCAAGCCTTGTCATAAGGAAGAAATTCTATTTCCAAAATGATGAGGCCTTAAATCACATTCCTTCAATTTTCCCATTTAAAAATGGGAGTCATCAAAATGATAGATTTTGGTGGGAGTTAATTTAATTAAACTCAAATGTAAGAGGACATTGCAGGAGAAACTGCATATTATGTTAAATGATATATGATAGATGGAATTATTGTATAAATTCTTCAATACAGAAGAAATAACAGTTGTATACATTTTAATCATTGCAATAAACAATTTTTAACCACTAGAAAGCAAGCAAGTGTGCGTCATTAAATAACAAACAATTGGTGACTCCAAAAATTCCTCTTCCCTTGTTTGTTTTTGTATGTATTTTTTGAATGCTTGCATAAATGCATGCATAGACAGTCTTATGCAAGTGAATGAGGTTGAAGACCTAAAATAAATCTTTCCCTTTCCTTTACCTTAAACTTCAACCTAAATTCCCAGCACAAAACTCAGTTACCCTTGCCTCTCACTTGATCAGAATTGAGTCCTATTGAGATCTGAAGCATGTCTGGCTACAGATTCATAGGTTAGAAACAACTAAAAGATCATCAGCATCAGTATTAGTTCAGGGATGTATGGATAGAGCCCTATGATCAAGTAAGAAGCACCAATTACAAGCACAATTCAATGTGCTTAGAAGAGTTCAATAAACTCTGATAGATGATGAAAATTTCAAAGCATGTTCTACACATAAAAAACATATAGCAATCTTTTCCAGATAGTCAATTTCTTAGTAGTGATATAGAAGTAGTGTTGATTTTATTTGTTTATATTTGTTCAGCACTTGATGCTTTTCTAACTGCTTTAAAACATATTATCTCACAATGTTTAATTCCCCCAATACATACCAATCTGCAGATATTAAATCTAAACTATGGCAGCAAACAGCTCACGATCCATGCTAGGTTACATATGTTCAGTGTCTACTAAATTCAGAAATTTCTTCTTATAATTTATTTATTTTGAAAGCAGGATTTATTGAGATTACAGGAAAGCTCCCACAGTGGGAGGTGACCCGAGGGGGTTGCCATATTATTTTTATCATATAATATTTCCTCCTACAGGGATACATTAAAAGCATAGAGGTTCAGGAACTTATCAAGTCTCTCACAAGATTAGTGGTGAAGTAGGGTCTGAACTGAGTCTTCTGACCCTTTGACCAGTATGGTCACTGGCCTTGTTCACACTGTGGGTGAATCTGTGAAACTGATCCAAGCTGTGCGTGGAGCAGGAAGTGGAAGGGACACAAACCACTGGTCAGAGAGCAGTGCTGTATTGAAGGGAGGGTCACAACATGATTGTGTGATTGCCAGGCTGTGACATATTTTTTCTTGTGAAAGTTAATAAATACTTAACGATTGCCCTCATGGATTTTAATAGCTCCTCTCTCCACATGCAGACTATAACAACTACATTCACTTCATGAAAACAGATCAGAAGGGAAGGCAACCAATTGATTGAAATTTGGAATAAACAAATTTTTGAAAACTGTTATCTGACTGGGTGTGGTGACTCACACCTGTAATCCCAACACTTTGGGAGGTCGAGGCAGGAGGGTTGCTTGAACCCAGAAGTTTGAGACCAACAACATAGTGAGACATCATTTCCACAAAAAATAAGAAAAAGTGAGCCAGGCATGGTGGGGTGTGTCTGTAGTCCCGGCTACTCAGTAGGCTGAGATGGAAGGATTTCCTGAGCCCTGGAGTTTGAATATGCAGTGAGCCATGATTGTGCCATTGCACTGGGCAACAAAGTATGACTCTGACAAAAAAATAAAATAAAATAAAATAAAAAGAAAGGAAGAAAATAAGTTTCACCTCTATAATTTCAAAGTCCAGAGCAAATAATTTTGAAATTGAGAACAAAGATAATATTCAAGAAATTTTTCACAATCTGAAAATATTTTCCACTAAAACACTGATGCTTGATGCATATGATATCATTTATTTTAGAAATATTGGCAATACACACAAGCTATTATATGATTAAAAATCAAAACTTGACAGGTGGTGAATCATGCTGTGGGTGGGGAGTTGGGGGGAGGCAGATATAGTGAGAAATGGAAGGGAACACAGCCCAGAGATCTGATCCTGGAAGCAGTTTCAGCATAGGGTCAGATACTAAAATTATTATGAAGTGGTGAATTTCAACCAGCATAAGTGTTTCCATTTCTGATATCTGACTTGAAAACTGAGGGAACACATGATTTCCCTGATGATTCTTTGAGTTATCCAGACATACTGAGCTGGGGATTCTTTACAAGAACTAATCTTCTTAAATAAATAATAAGGGACATAATGTTTGTGTCAGATGTAGGTATATGCAAAATTCTTAAATTTCATGCAGGTATATGTCAAATTCTTAAATTATGATAACTGACATAAAGTTAAGAAAAATGGTGTATGCATAATAATGGTATGTTCAGACTCCACTCTGCTTCTGCCTAGTGATTTTTTTCTGTTGCTGTTACTTTGTCTATTTTTTTCCGTTTGTCCCTTTCTTCTCTCACTTCCTCTCTCCTTCCTTCCTTCCTTACTTCCTCCTTCTGCCCTTCTACCCCTGCCATCTTCTTAGAAGTCTAAGTAAATGGAAAGACTAGATATAAAAATGTACCATGGAAAAGAAGCTAGAGATTCGCTAGATAAGTGTTTCCTAAAGTGCATTTTATAATAAATTAGTCGCACAAAATATTTTTGGGGGATTTCTTGGTTGCATAAACTAAGGGAATAATGGCATTTTATACGTCTCAGACATTCACTATGTACGTTGGCAGAGTAAAGACTGAGACATTTTGTCTATTACTATAACTATTTAATTTTGGTTGACTTATTTTTTTTCCCAAACTTATACTCAATGACCTGAACTTGGGTAATACCAATATAACTCAAGGCACTAGTATTGCCCAAATCATTCTTCGCAAAATAGATGACATATTTCATCCCGTAACTGCAGAAGTAACATGTTAGTACCAACTACACGTGTTTTTGAACATGTATTTTGACTCCCAACAGGAGCTCTGAGCAATAATTAAGAGAGTACCATGGGACAGGCACCCTTTTATGGGTCAGATTTTACAACATTAATGGTGCTTTTAGAAGATTTACGTTAATTTCATATCAAGACACTTGTAACAATATATGGAATAAGAAATCCATAAATTCCTGGGCTGATGCATTTGCCCTAAATGTTTAAACTGGAATGTTCTCTGAACACTGCCTAAGTGTTCTGTTGAAAAATACAGAATTATCATAATAGTGATAAGAAAATTAGGATCACAAGAGACCTTCATTTTACCCTGGTTAGGGTTTGAACATCAAATTTCTGTTTAGGCCCCCAATAACTTGTTAACCATTTCATGATGACTCTATTCTTTAGCAGCCATTCATTGGGAAAGCATATCTATATGAATACCAGCTAAGCTGCCTTTTAAAAATTGTTTTAAATATCTATTATTTATGTATCATGTTCCACTAAATGAACCCCAAGCCTTTTGCATAAAAACCTTCTACTCACAAAAATTATTTATCCTATTTTTGCATAATTGCTTCTTCTAATTTAATGTGATAATTTTAAAAAAACTAGACCTATGAAGTTTCAACTTCTATCTTTTGATCCTTCCTTTCGGACTTTTACTTTGTGATTCTGTAAACATATCTGAACCTTGAGAATGTTTGGTTTATTTTGTTAACTCTTCTTTCCAGATAACTGTCATGATACTTTCCTACCATACACACACACACACACACACACACACACACACACACACACACACACACACACAATGTATATCTACAGTCCAGTACTCTCCTAACACACACACACACACACACACACACACACACACACACACACACACAATGTATATCTACACAGTCCAGTCACTGACATAAATATTGGGAAGGGCAGAGCAAGGGCAACTACTACAGCATGCTGTTCTAGGCTTCTGTCCAAGTTGATATTAGTCAGCACTTCGGCTGATGGTTACATTAACTATAAATCTACCAGACTATATCATTTTCCTCCATCTTTCCCACAAGGACATCATACATTCTATAAAAAATCAAGAAAGACTCTATCTTATTCTTCTAGCTTATTAGTCTAATAATACTACCAGAGGAGAGAATTGTATTAGTTTGACTTATCTTATTCTTCCAATCCATGAGGAACATTTGGAATTTATAGCTTTGTATCACAACACCCTTGATTTTATTTATGCAAGTCGATTTCTATCTATTTGAAATAGAAATATTTGACCACTTCTAGTGTATTGGCATCTCATTGTCTTCCAAGGTTTTGCAAATGTTACTTCATAATTATTTTCAATTATGGTATTTGCAACTTGTTCATTTGTAAAGGATTGTTCATTCAAAATATTTAAAAATATTTGTATTTGAGAACTAATTCAAGTCATAATTCAATTGTATGCTTGTCTAAAATTATATAAAAGAATATACTCAGACTATTACATCAAGAAGACAGGTTAAGCATATGCACCTATCCCATTCAAATTACTGAATGACAGAAATAATGGAAAAAAAATCCTGATTATAGTAATCACAAAAAATTAGAGGGCAGCAATCATTAGACAGAAAATCTATTGCATATGGAATTAGTTTGCTGGAGAAACAAAAGGTGTTTTTTTTTTCCATATTGGAAAAAAAAAACTATAGAAAAAGAAAAGGCAGGGTCTGTGGTATTTGAATTTAATAATCAACAGAAACAAGACAAGTGGTTTAGGTTAGTGCTTCTCAAACTTCACTGCCATAAAAATCACCTTAGAAGCAATTTAACTAGAAGAAGATCTGGGGTAGTGGCCAAGGGTCTGCTTTTCCTACTTGGTAACGCTAACGCTGTTTGTCCTTGAACAGTGCTTTGAATAGCCAGGGTCTTGATCAGAGGCTATATGGGGATAGGGCCCAGCAATCTGTTTACAAGCCCTCCAAGGCATTCTGATACGTACTCAAATGTGAAACCCGCTAGTAGTTAAGTGAACAAGTGCGTTCAGTTCAGCTGACCTATTATCTACCTTTACCACACTCACATCCCCTCCCCTGATACAGGCTGCAAGACTCCCAAGTGTTTTCTTCCAAGCTTTAAAACCCTACCTAACTCTGCTCTCAGAAGGAATTAATCAATACTCCTAAGGAGGGCTTACAATGTTAATTTGCCATTTGAGGTGGAAAAAAGAAAATTTGGAGATAACCTTCATCCTTACCATCTACATGAAAGATAAGCAAAAGAAAAGGCAGCTCTGCCCAGGGAGAAAATCTACCCAAGCGACCCACCTATGTTGTAGAATTTTTTATTTTGGCATTTGCATGAAGGGGTCTCAAACTTGCATGTCAATTTCCCATTTACGTTAGTTAGAATCAGAATTTATATGGAGTCTGTGTCTAGTTTTGCTCCACAGACATATATATATATATATATATATATATATATATATAAATTTAGTAATTAGCCTGGGGCAACCATAAAAGTCAACACGCCACATGTTAAAACATTAAAAAGACTGGAAACCATGACTCACACCTGTAATCCCAGCATTTAGGGAGGTAAAAGTGAGATGATTGCCTGAGCAGAAGAGTTCAAGAGCAGCCTGGACAACATGGCAAGGCTCATCTCTACAATAAATAAAAAATTATCAGGGCACAGTGGCCTGTGGATGTAGTCTCAGCTACTTGCAAGGCTGAGACAGAAAGATCCAGGCTGTAGTGAGCCATGATTCTGCCACTGCACTCCAGCCTGGGTAACAGAGTGAGATTCTGACTCAAAAAAAAAAAAAAAAAAAATTTAAGCGAAAAACTATTAAGTAAAATATGTTTATCCTCTATCTTGATAAGGAACTGGATGCCCAGGTTTATATTTAGAATCCAGGACTGTTGGAGTCCCATATCTGAAAAAGGAGCCATAAGGATAGCTGGCCTTCAAATGTTCCATGTCTGGGCAACAGCCCCACTCCCTTTAGTTTCTTACCTCTCAGTCAACAGCACTTGATCTCAACATTTGTACATAGGCATATCTTAGGGACTTGTGACAATCTCCTCAGCAACAGTAGCTCATTAGAGTAACAATGTTAAATGCTGGCTATGGATGGTTAGGGCAACAGAAGGCATGCCTCCCCAAAATGACATATTAAAATCTCCGGGGAGACATGTGAAATTTGAAAAAGCTTCCAAGATGATTGCCTAATTACCATTTTGAGATCTGAAATATTTGTATACATTATTTCCATGCCCTTCATGATTTTTGTCTCCAGATAAAGCTATTACCAATATCAGTAGTATTTGCTTCAGATCTTAAGTATTTATTTTTTTAGTATTAAAAAAAATAACACCTCATAGGCAAAGCTAAAACCCTTTAATTATTTTCTTACTTCTCTATATAAACCAGTTTCCTCCTTTTGAGTTTCCATCCTTGACAAGTACTTATATTTTTGCCCACATGCGAGGTTGATGCTTCACTGATACACCACACAAATCATCTTTTTTATTTTTTGGAAATACTTTTCCATTCAACAGTATGCTTTATAAGTCTGGCCATTTATGTTAGGGTCACACCCCCATTGGGGCCTCCAGAGTGTTAGGTCAGGGCCACTAGGGGTACGGGTATCTGGTGTGTGATCTGATGCCAAATGAAAGATATAAAGAATTGCGCATAAATTAGATTAGAATCCCACAAGTGGGAATCGGGGTGGGGGGAGAGGATGACACACACCTCATCAACAAGGGTACCTGCATAATGAGCATGTATATACTAACCCTGAATGGTATTCCGCATCTTTAAAATAAAAAAATTAAAAGTTAAAAAAAAGTTAGATTAGAAAATATAGTTTATTTAAAAGTAAATTAGAGAAAGAAAGAGAAGATTCACCTTCCTATGGTAGGGAAGGGGCCCAAAGCCGGGAAACACGGCCAGACCATAGCTCAGAGAGCACAGGGCCACACCATAACTTAGCAAGGCAATATTGGTGGCTTGGTGGTGGCAGTGATAGTCCGCCAGTGACAAAATGACTGCTCTGGTTGAGTCCTTTTTTTTTTGGAGTTGGAGTCTCACTGTCGCCCAGACTGGAGTGCAGTAGCCGCTCCCGGCCACCGCAGCCTCGACCTGCTGGACTCCGGCGATCCTTCCGCTTCAGACTTCCAAGCAGCTGGAACTACAGGCATGCGCTACCACGCCCGGCTAATTTTTTTATTTATTGTAGAGATGAAGTCTCGCCTGCCCAGGCGGGTCTCGAACCCGCGGGCTCAGGCAATCCACTCACCTCATGGTTGAGTCCTTTTAACCATTTCCCTCGGTAGGGGAAGGTCATTAAGGTGATTGGGTGATGGTCTGTTCCACCTCATCACAAAGGGGCAGGTAAGTGCAGGTACTGGCATCAGGTGATGGATAGTAGGCAGATGGGTGAGTTAGTCACATAAGTCTTAGATCTTGAGGTCTCCAGACATTAGCATCTCGTCCCCTCAAATGGTAGGCTAGATGGGAGAAGACAAGGGGAGAGATTATTCAGCAAGATACTTGTCAGACATTTGTAATCCACAAACTCCCTTGACCAAAAGGTAGTCTATTATCATTTCTATGGCTCAGTCCTTGTCTTGCATCTGATGGAGACTTTCTGAGGGGGTGGAGTAGTCTGCCAGCTTGGCCTGGAGTAGAATGTCTGAACAGTTCCTAAAACCTGTCTATTGGAAATTTATCTCTGTTTAACCTGTGCTGAGTCAAAGTGTGTCGGGGTAAAGTCTAAGCAAAAATGGCTATGTTGAGGCAAAAAGACTAAACAAAGAATAAACTAAGTTTGGTCTAGGTTTCTGCAGGTACCTCCTTTCAATTTATATGTGATCTATGTGTACCAAGTTTATTATTTCTGAATATTTCATTTTGACCCAACCAAATTAAAATATAAATTTGAAATATTAAAAAAAAACTTTTAGAAACTAAAATAAATACCTTTGCACCTGCCATTCAGTTGTATCATATAATTACTTCCATATTAACTTTAGGTTCTTTTTATAAAATAAAACTAGAGAAACAAGGAAGAGCTTTTTGACTTTTTTTTTGTCCATTTCTTCTCAAGATAGCCATCATGATAAACTCAATATTTTACATCACATGATTTTTTTCTAATGCCACCTCTACCTGATTTTGAGATTTTTTTTCCCCCTTCTTATTCTTGTTCTTCCATTTCAATATAATGTATCGAGTTGTGTATTGATTTATTTTCTAATAAAATTAAAGTTTAGGTACTTTTAGTGTGTTTTTGATTGAAGAACTCATTTCTTTTTTCAATCTTGATAATTCTCAGCTATTATTTTTTCAAACATTGCTCGTCTGCCATTTCTTCTCTTTATTTTTCTTGGATTACTTTCAAACATATGCTAAAGCCTATCCTTCTGTCCTACAGTTGTATGAGCTATCTCTTTGTCCTTTTGGTTTCATTGTGGGTGAATTTTCCAGGATCATCTTTCAATGCAGTAATTCATTTTTAAATTGTATACAGTTATAATAATCCCATCTAATAACTTTTATATTTATATTATATTACAATTACTTTATACTATATATCTTTTATTTCCATGATTTTGAATTAACTATTTTCTTTAAGACAAGAGGAGTTTTTTTAGGGGATTATGTTTATTTTAATTTAATATTTAATTTATCTAGCCAGGCTCAGTGGCTCAGCCTGTAATCCTGCGCCTTTGGGAGGCTGAGGTGAGTGGATTGCCTGAGCCCGCGGGTTCAAGACCCGCTTGGGCAGTGAGACCTCATCTCTACAATAAATCAAAAAATTAGCCGGGCTTGGTAGCGCATGCCTGTAATTCCGGCTACTTGGAAGTCTGAGGCAGAAGGATCGCCAGAGCCCAGCAGGTCGAGGCTACGGTGACCAGGAGCAGCCACTGCACTCCCGGAGTGAAACTCCAACTCAAAAAAAAAAAAATTAATTTATCTAATTGAGCATTTTAAATATCTTCTAAAATGTTTGTCAAATGATTATGTAAAATTCGCTTTAACTGGAATGAGTTTTATTGACTATCTTCTATAGGATTCAATTTTTTCATGTATTTTGAACATCTGATTCTAATCTCATTTGATGAGAGTATATTTTGTATTTTTTTCCTCCTTCTTTTCCTGCTTGCTTTCTTTGATGCTAATGTTTCTCTGTATTGCTGTTGACAGTTGTCCCTCAGTTCCTCTGAGCAACCAATCCAGAACTGGGTTTTATAAAGTGGTGATAACTGGGGAGAGTGGATCCTGTCCCAGAACCAGTAGAAGTCTGTATTTAGCTCAAGAAATCCACCTCCATGTCCTCTCTTCTCTCTAGGCCTTTAGATTATCTAGAGAGGTACTGTCAAATCAGATACTACTAGTCATTTATGAGTGTTTAAATTTGATTTTAATCAGTGAAGTTAAATTTGAAATGCAGTTTTCCAGTAGCACTAGCTACTTATGTCCAGCGGGGACCTTAATAATAGTTTTCATTCACCATTGCTCAGTTCTATTGGATAGTGTTGTTCCAGAGCTAGAATCTGTTTGTCTGCCGTTTTGTTTGTTTGTTTGTTTGTTTGTTTGTTTTGGAATGGGTGAGCCACACACCCTGGTCTCTGGTTTTAAGCAGAGAGCCTGACTCTGTTCCTGTGTCCACGGAATCAAGTTCAACGCTCTTTTTTCTGAGGGTGCCAAATAAAGTCCAGTCTCTCAGTGCCTGAAATAAATTCATGGTGGCAGAACCCTCATGGCTTAGGGTTTCTGTTCCTTTTCTGGTCTTCAAATCAGAAGCTGCTTTCATAGTTTTCCTCTTCTTTTTAACCATTATAAATAATTATTTGGAGCCAAGGGATTGCTGAAGAAAGAAATCTTCGCATCTTGGCCAAGAAGTAAAAACTCAATTCACTTTTATTGCAAGCTTATGTTTCTTTCTATTTTGAACAATCTATGTTTATTTACACATATCCATTTTATGGTCATTTTGGCTGCTTACAGTTTTCACAGCTTCATATGAATGCTGCCATTAACATTACTGCATTTAGCTGGGCTCGGTGGCTCAGCCTGTAATCTCACACCTCGGGAGGCTGAGGTGAGTAGATTGCCTGAGCCTGCGGGTTCGAGACCCGCCTAGACAGCGAGACCTCATCTCTACAACAAATAAAAAATTAACTGGGCGTGGTAGCGCGTGCCTGTAGTTCCAGCTACTTGGAAGGCTGAGGCGGAAGGACCGCTGGAGCCCAGCAGGTTGAGGCTGCGGTGGCCGGGAGCAGCCACTGCACTCCAGCCTGGGCGACAGAGTGAGACTCCAACTCAAAAACAAACAAACAAACAAACAAACATTACTGCACTTATCTTCTGCACTGTGTGAGAGGTTTTTTTGTGGCATATAGCACGAAATGCAGCTACCAGGTCATAGGACACACGTGCAGTGAACATTGTTTTATTCTTCTGAATTGTTGCACCAATATATACATTGTTCCCCATTATTTGCCCAATTAAAATTTAGTTTTGTAAATAGTGGTATAGAATGTTATCTCATTTTAATTTCATTTATCTAATTATTAGAGAATGCTTTTCTTTCATTTTTTTAGTTCATTTTTTGGATTTTAGGAAGTGGATCATTAGGGCTTTTTCCATTCTTGTTTACATGTTAATGCCTTTTCTTCATGTTTCTTTTATTTATTTCTATTCTTGCTAGTTTTTAAGAGTTACACATTCATAAAAGTAAAATTTTTTGGCTATATGCTTTGCAATGATCTTCTTACTATTTTGGACTTTCTTTTTAAACTCTTTGTGACTTTTAATTTTGCAGAAGTGTCTGCTTTTGTGTTTGTATTAAGAAGTCAATGGAGAGGGATAACTCGACTTCCTCTTTTCCTGTTGGATACCCCTAATTTCCTTCTCTTGTCTGATTGCTCTAGCTAGCACTTCCAGTTCCACTATATTGAACTGGAGGGGTGAAAGTGGGCAGCCTTTTCTTGTTCTTCATTTCAGGGGAAATGCTTTCAATTTCTTTCCGTTTAGCCATATGTTGGCTGTGGGTTTATCATAAATGGCTCTTATTATTTTGAGGTATGTTCCCTTTATGCCTAGGTGTCTGAGGGTTTTTAACAAAAAAGGATGCTGGATTTTTCCACACCTAATGATATAATCATGATGTATTTAATTACATTTATGGTCCTGCGGATGTTGAACCAGCCCTGCATCCTGGGAATGAAGCTGCTTGGTCATAGTGGATGATTTTTGAGATGTGTAAAAATTGCTGAGAATTTTTACATACAAGTTCGTCAGGGATATTAGCCTGTAGTTCTCATTTTTAGTTGTATCATTATTGGGTTTGGGTATCAGTGTAACATTAGCTTCATAAAATGATTTGGGGAGAATTCCAACTTTCTCGATTGCATGAAATACTTTCAATAGGATTGGTATCAGCTCCTCCTTGTATATTTTGTAGAATTCCACTGAAAAGCCATCCAGTCCAGGGCTTTTTTCGTAGGTAGTTTTCTTATGGTGAAGTCAACTTCCTGGGTTGTTATTGGTGTATTTAGTGTCTCAATTTCTTCTTATTGCAACCTTGAGAGGCTGTGTGATGTCAGAAAGTCCTCCATTTCATTTAGGTTATCAAGTTTGTTTCCATACAGGTATACATAGTAATCTCTGATAATCTTTTTTTTTTTTTTCTGTTGTGATTTGATCTTTTATGATTCTGATTGTGTTTATTTGGGTTTTTCTCTCTTTTTCTTGGTCATTCTGGCTGGGGGTTCGTCAATCTTGTTTATCTTTTCAAATAAGCAGCATTTTGTTTTGTTGATTTTTTTTCTATGATATTTTTGTCTTCTATGTCATGTATTCGGACTTTTACTTTGGTGATCTGTTTTCTTCTGCTAAAGTTCGGGTTTTGTTGGTCTTGTCTTTCCAACTCTCTTAGGCTAAGCTGTTAACCTGTGATCTTTCCATTTTCTTGATGTGTGTTCATAGAGATAAATTCCCTTTTTGGAACTGCTTTCATGGCATCCCAGAGATCTTGGTAAGATAATTCTTTGTTTTCATTTGTTCTTTGAACACCTAGGCGTAGAGGGAACATACATCAAAATAGTAAGAGCCATCTGTGATAAACTCACAGCCAACATATTGCTAAATGGACAGAAATTGGAAGCATTTCCCCCCAAAACCAGAACAAGACAAGGCTGCCACTCTCACTCCTCCTGTTTGACATAGTGTTGGAAGTCCTGTCTAGAGCAATCAGACAAGAGAAGGAGATCAGGAGTATCCTATAAGAAAAGAAGAAGTCAAGTTGTCCCTCTTTGCTGATGATATGATTCTATATCTTGAAAATCCAAGAAAATCTGTGATAAAAACTCCTTGCACTGATAAAGGCCTTCGGCAAAATCTCAAAGTACAAAAACAATGTGCAGAAGACAGCTGCTTTCTTATACACCAATGACAAACAAACAGGCAGAGAACCAAATAAAAAACACAATTCCATTCATAATAGCCACACACAAAAAAGAAAGAACTACCTGGGCACCTTTCTAGCCAGAGAAGTGAAAGTTCTTTACAATGAAAACTACAAAACACTACTCAAAGAAGTCAAAGATGACACAACCAAGTGGAAAAATATGCCATGCTCATAGATTGCAAGAAATCAACATTGTTAAGATATCCATCCTACCAAAGGCAATCTACAGATTCAATGCTATGCCCATTAAATTACCAACATAATTCTTCTCAGACCTGGAAATAAACAGCAATACAGAAATTCATATGGAAACATAAACAACCATGAATAGGCAAAACAATATTTAGCAAAAGAAACAAAGTGAAAGGTATCATACTTCCAGACTTTAAAGTTTACTATAAGGCTACAACAATCAAAACAGCCTAGTATTGGTACAAGAGCAGGTATATAGACCAATGGAACAGAATAGAGATTCTGGAAGCAAAACCTCAATTTCTCAACCAATTCATTTTCAACAAAGCCTTCACCAACAAACACTGGGGAGAGGAGAACCTATTCAATAAATGGTGTTGGGGAAACTGGCTAACCACATGCAGAAGATTGAAACAAGACTCCTACCTATCACTGTGCACAAAATCAACTACAAATGGATCAAAGACCTAAATGTAAAACCCCAAACTTTAAGAGTCTTAGAAAATGCAGGAGACACCCTTATGGAAATCGAAATAGGCAACCAATTCCTGATCAAAAGCCCATGCTATAAGAGATAAGATAGACAAGTGAGACCTCATCAAACTGAAAAGCTTCTGCAAAGCAAAAGAAACCATCAAGAGAGTGGGAAGACAGCCCACAGAATGGGAAAAAATATTTCCCAACTGCATATCTGACAAAGGACTAACATCTATGTTCTACAAGAAACTCAAACATGCAAAAAAGAAAACAAACAGCCCCACTAAAAAGTGGGCAAAAGACATGAATAGACACTTTTCAAAGAAGACAGACAAGCAACCGACACATGAAAAAATGCTCAGCTTCACCAATCATCAGAGAAATGCAAATCAAAACCACATTGAGATACCACCTAACTAGTAAGAATGACCATGATTAATAAAACAAAAAATAAACAGATGCTGGAGAGGATGTGGAGAAAGGGGAACACTTCTACACTGTTGGTGGAAATGCAAACTAGTTCAACCTATATGGAAAACAGTGGCGATTGCTAAAAGAGCTAGAAATTGACCTTCTATATGACCTAACAATCCCCCTTCTGGAAATATACCCAGAGGAACTTAAGTCACTCTACAAAAAAAGATACTTACACATGCGTGTTTATTGCAGCACTCTTTACAATAGCAAAAATATGGAACCAACCATACTGTCCTTTGAAAGTGAACTGGATAAAAATTAGAGTACATATACACTATGGAATATTACACTGCCATATAGAAGAACAAAATTACAGACTTTGCAGCAACTTGGATGGATTTAGAGTCTATAATACTCAGTGATTTATCACATAAACAAAGAACCTAGTACCACATGTTCTCACTCGTAAGTAGACCCTGAACATTTACCATAATACTATAAGAAAGAGATTGGCAGTAGCCAGAAACTGCCAAGGGAGGGAAGTAGGGCACATAACATTCAATAAGGGTACCTGATCTCAAACCAGGCAAAGTGGGGACCAAAGTGGGAGACCTAAACTTTACCTGTACGATGACTACTTATATACCTAATCCTGAATTGTACCCCACATCTTTAAAATAAAATAAACTGCTGGACCCAGTGGCTTAAGCCTGTAATCCCAGCACTTTGGGAGACCGAGGCAAGAGGATTGCTTGAGCCCAGGGGTTCAAGACGAGCCTGGGTAACTTGGTGAAACCTTGTCTATGCAATAAATCAAAAAATTAGCTAGGAGTGGTAGCCCCTGGCTGTAGTTCCAGTTACTTGGAAGGCTGAGGCAGACGGATCACCTGAGCCCCGCAGGTTGAGGCTGTGGTGGCTGCGAGCATGCCACTGCACTCCAACCTGGGGAACAGAGTGAGACTCCAACTCAAAAATAAAAATAAAAATAAATAAAATAAATTATAAATAAATAACTAAATAAAGGATATCAATAGATTAATTTTTAAATTACTATTGTTTTTGTTTTTGTGCTTTATTCAATAGATGTTTCTGTAGCCTAAATCTGTAAAGATATCCTACTCCCATGTGTATTTTTTTTCCGTATTTTAAGTATGTAATATACCTGAATCCCTCTCCCTCCCTCTCTCTCTCTGTCTCATTTGCATGTGTGTGTGTGATGGCCCATAATTTAATTATTTAGTTCATATATATGGTCAATGGTACTGTGTATATGGGTCTTCCTTTTCCCTCTGACATCTAATGCAACTTAAGTATTAGACTAATTCCCATGTAGGTCTATTTCTGTTTTCTCCATTCATTATCATTTGTCTGCTTATCACATGATCAATTTTATGCTGTCATTACTTTATATCTTGTAAAGCAAATCTCCCTGGACCCTCATTGTATGTCCTCAAAGTTTTATTTACTTGCATATTATTTTCACACTTTAGTTTTCTAACTAGGGCTTTGGATCACAGACACATGCACACACATAAACACATAAGGAAATTTTATTTAATATGTAGATACATTTGAGAGAAATGACATTTTATAGTGATGCTCTTTCCAGTCAGGAAAATCATACACCTCCATATTTATCCATTTCTATAAATCATTTTTAAGTTACTTCATTAAATTTTATCATTTTCTCCAAATTGGTCCTAGCACCATTGGTCAGGTTTATTGTGTGGTAATTTGTCATTTTTATTGTCATTTTAAAGAGAATTTATTTTTTAAATATTTTTTTCTAAATATTTGCTCTTGGAATAGAGGAAAACAAGGATTTTTAAGTGTATTGTGTTCTATAAAGGAATGTTAATTAATTTATTATTAATTTAAAGAGTTTTATAAGGATATCTTAGTGTTGAAACATTTATTAGTGTTTTTTATTATTTTGCTGGGCAAAACCACCAGTAAACAGTCTAATTAAAGTGTTAAGAGCAGGTGTCCTTTTTTTGAATTGAGTTTCACTCTGTCGCCCAGACTGGAGTGCAGTGGTCGCTCTTGGCCACCGCAGCCTCGATCTTCTGGGCTCCGGCCATCCTTCCACCTCAGCCTTCCAAGTAGCTAGAACTACAGGCGCGCGCTACAGCACCCGGCTAATTTTTGATTTATTGTAGAGATAAGGTCTCACCAAGTTGCCCAGGCGGGTCTCGAACCTGCAGGCTCAGGCTATCCACTCACCTCAACCTCCCAAAGGCGCGGGATTACAGGCTGAGCCACCGAGCCCAGCTAGGAGCAGGTGTCTTTGATGTGTCTCTGATGTGAAAGGGAAAGCTTCTAGTATTTTCCCATTATGTAATGTGTTATCATAAGACTGTGAATCTCAAACCTTAGGTGCGTCAGAAATACCTAAGAACTGGGTTAGCAACAGACTACTGAAAGGATGTTAAAGTTGTTCAAGGAGAATATGAGAATTTCTTTTGACGGAGGAAACTTATGCAAAGAAACCAAACCATACTCCCACTGCACTGGCCATGGAAAGTGCTGAGGTTATCCAAAATAACACAAGTAAAGATAATTTATCGAGTTCCTACTTGGGACCTGGGACTTTTTTTTTTCAATTTTTCTTTTTTTTTTTTTTTTTGAGTTGGAGTCTCACTCTGTCACCCAGACTGGAGTGCAGTGGCCGCTCCCGGCCACCGCAGCCTTGCCTGCTGGGGTCCGGCAATCCTTCCGCCTCAGCCTTCCGAGTAGCCGGAATTACAGGCATGCGCTACCACGCCCGGCTGATTTTTTGATTTATTGTAGAGATGAGGTCTTGCTGCCCAGGCGGGTCTCGAACCCACGGGCTCAGGCAATCCACTCACCTCAGCCTCCCAAAGGCGTGGGATTACAGGCTGAGCCACGAGCCCGGCTGGGACCTGGGACTTTTTAATGAAGGATTATTAAAGAATCAGGGACCACCATGGACCTCTCTTTGAAAAAAGTAAATTGTATTGGAGATTTCCTAGTGTTCTACCTGAGTTTCTATATCATGCTACTTCTATCTCTCAATTATGGAAATCCATATGGCTATACTTGCCTTTGTCATGGTTTAGATTTGTTTACTATTCTGCCTCTTGATTCTTGTCTCTGTAAAACAGTCATTTTAGCTCCCATCATTTCTTTCTGAAATTGTGGATGGATGCTCTGACAAAGTGAACTTTCCTTCCCACACTACAAATGTCTGCTCTGAGCAGTTACAGAGGTAGCTCTGTGTCAGGAACAAGAAAAAGCATGTTGTGGAACTACCCACACTATACTCTTTTCATTTTCTTTAACGTTTATTTTTATTATCCTGACAAAAAAAAAATAACTTTTTTTTCCTGCTTCTGATTTCTATCAAATATTGATCTTATTTCAAGGTATGCTTTACCCTGTTCAGTTTAACTAAGATTACCTTTAATTTTCTCTAGATATGCAATGGATTATATTCTAATTAAAAGCAGTTTTTCACACAACTAAAAACATCTCAAATTCTGAATAAAAAGTGATATTTATTGCTAATAGTCTAAGAAGAAGAACATTGTGGTATATCATCAGAGGAGAGTTTTTTAATCAACGATGTATATAATTCTTATTTAATTAATAAATTAAGTATATTTTAATGATTTATTTTCCAACCAACCTAATCAGTGGCTCATTGCCATGGCAAAGAAAAGTTCAAATCTTATTACAAATCTATTATCTATGTTTTATAGTATTTCTCACTGTATATTCTTACATATCAAAATTCAAAATAAAATTTAGTTCTTTTACTGCGAATGCTTAATCTTCATTTTCTCAATACTAAATAAACTAGGGATGCTAATTTTGTATCCCCACCCACCATCATCATCACTATATAGTTTTTAAATAGTGAGATTGAATTTTTTGAGACAGGTTCAAGAAAGAGGACATATTTAGGAGTTTTAAATACATGGGTGTGAATCTCAACTCCTTTCAGCAGCTTCTCAGACAAGTTGTCCTCCCTCCTCTGCCTGAATATTATAATGACCTAAAATAAACTTTCTTCTGTAATAGTGTATTTTATCTTGTTTCTTTTGTTTTTGTTTTAATATACATAAATACTTTTTTGAGCATCAGTTTATTTAATAAATGGGAATCAAAATGAAAATATTATAGGGCTGAGACAAGATAATATATACATAAAATGTATAACTTAATGCCTTTAACATTGTATATGTTCAGTAAATTTTTTTGTTGTTTTTAAAGAATTGTGTCAAATATTTGCCTGAAGGAGATTCAATGTCACTGGAAGGTTAAGATGTAAACATACTGTCTTAGTTCAGGCTGCTATATCACAAGGTACCATAAATCAAGTAGCTTATAAACAACAAAATTTATTTCTCACAGTAATGGAGATTCAATAGCAGGGTGCCCAGCATGGTTAGGTTTGGTGAGGGTTCTTTCATGGGTTGCAGACTACCAAATTCTCCTGGCATTTTCACAACAGAAAAAGAGCAGGCAACTGTGCCCTCTTCCTAAAAGAATATGTATCCTGTTAATGGGGACTCCATACTCATAACCTGATGACTTTTCAAAAGCCCCACTTCCAAATACCACCACACTGAGATTAGAGTTTCAACATATAAGTGTTAAGGGGACATATTTAGTCTATAATACACACAGAAAGTGAACTTGAGAGTGTTTTGATATAAATGTAATTATATAGAAATAATACAAAAACCTGAGTCATTGGCAGAATAATTATATTGAAAGCAACTGCAGGAAGACCTCAAAGTAGATACAGAATATTTTAGATTTTAATATTATTTAGGTAAGTTTGTAAAGGTAATAGTAAGCATTATATATATTTATATATATACACACACATATACACTAATATCTTATATCTATAGATAAACGCTTTCACATAAACCTAATTGTTTTACCCACACCCAAACATAATGCACACACAGACATCCAAACACAGTGTTAATGTGTTTAAGCAGGCAGGGGCCTCAGAGAGTGAGACAGAGGGATCACTTACAGCCTTCTTCACCAAAGCATTGGTACTGAGACTCAGAATACACATATTTCTAGATGGCTGGAAAAGTCCTATAAAAGAATATCAAAAGGTATAGGTATGGAGGATTCAGTGTTCTGCTGATAAGACCTAAAATTCTAACCAGGTGCAGCAACATCTGATAAATTAGCATCTATTTGTCCAAACCAAAATGAAGCCCTAATTCATTTCAGGAGAGGCACTTACAATTATTGAGGATAGGCCCTAGAGACTCTCAACACTCTGTATCTATTTCAATTCTAATAACACCATAGGAAGCAAATTAAGGTAGAAACTGATTACTGCTGATTGCAAAGGTCTTTATATATAATTTAAAGGATCCATAAAGAACAACTGGTGGACTGGTCTTCAAAATAAATTATCCTGTATCAGGAAATTCAAATACCTCAATCACTAAAATATAGATGCTAAAATTATGTAATTGTAAAAGACATAATTTTTAAAGACATGATTATTGAGGAAAATGATGTCTGTTTAAATAGTGAAAAAAATATATTACTGTGAAATTGCATATTTTTAAATTGGAGCTAGTTTTTTTTACTAGTTCTTTTACTGGTTAATATGGAGTAAATGTAAAACCAAATCGTGTACAAATTATTAACAAAATAACCAAATGTCAGAGAGGCAATAATTCAAATTTTTAAAAATAATACCAAAATGATACGTTAAAAATGTAGAAGTTCATTAAAATTGAGTAAACTTTATATCTAGAAATATTTTGGTCCATTTGATGCTGTATCCTAATCCCTGAGCTTGTCTTATATAAATAATCTTTTCATACGAATATTGTGGCTTTCAAAGAATATTGTATAAACAGATAACATTTTTGGCATCATCTGCTTCTTGAATGGTCTCACCAAGATTTGTTGGTTTGTAGAAAAATACATCAAATCATGCCTTAATGTGCTAGAGAAAGTTTTTGTATAATCTCCAACTGTAGCAGGTTTTGAATGATCTCTGTGTATAAGAATCTCTCAACCAAAATGTTCTCAGGCTTCTGCTGTAACATTCCTAGTGGCAGAGATCATTTCATTTCTAGATGGCTGCTAATAAGTCTTTCTTTGTAGTGAGCCAGTCTTTGTCCTTTCCACTCACACTTGCCTATAGGTCCTTCTGTATATCAAAGTCTCACAAAACAAGACCAAATCTAGTGTCCCAAGACAGCTATCAGCTATGGGATGATAACCATCATGCCCTTTTCCCTTCAAAGGAGATATCTCCAGTTCTGCCATTCACCAATATCTTCCACCGATTTATTCATTTTCTTTCTTTTCTTTCTTCTTTTTTTTTTTTTATTAGTTGGAGTCTCACTCTGTCACCCAGACTGGAGTGCAGTGGCATGCTCCTGGTCTCCACAGCCTCAACCTGCCAGGCTCTGGCAATCCTTCCGCTGCAGCCTTCCAAGGAGCTGGAATTACAGTCATGCGCTACCAAGTCCAGCTAATTTTTTATTTATTGTAGAGATGAGCTCTTGCCAAGTTGTCCGGGTGGATCTCGAACCCACGGGCTCAGGAAATCCACTCACTTCAGCCTCCCGAAGAGCTGGGATTACAGACTAAGCCACTGAGCCAGGCTGAATTTTTCATTTTCAATTTCCCTGTGAAAGAATGACATCTATAAGTACAACCTCTAGTCTAGTGTGGTTTCTATGTACCAAGAACAGGATGATCATCTTTGTGACTTATTTTTCTTTGATGTTCAATGTATTCTTCTTGTTCAAAGCCATAGTTTGTATTGACAATAAAAGTTCTAGTTCTAGTGTACAAGTTGACATATGTAAACAAAGAAAAGGTAATTTAAAAGTTTTCCAATGTTTGGTACTGAAAATTTATGGCCAAAAAGCCCTGGATGAAAATCATAGCATCAAAACTTCCTAGCTTTGTGACTTGACCAATTATTCCAAATATACATTCCTTATCTATAAAATCACAAATAAAACAATGCCGTCCTAACAATACTGGATGGAATATATAGATAATTATGTAAAGTGTCTAGCACAGAATCTGGAAATGTATAGGCACTTGATAAACACAATGTCTCCTTTTTCTACATAAAATGATATAGATTACTTCTCTCAGTCACTTCTTATTTACTTCTGACAAATGATTTTTTTCTAAAGTACTAATTATAAAATCAACTAATTATGTTGTAGCCTTGGGAAGTTTTAGAGTAGGTCATTAAAGTTGTAATTGTAGTGTGACTTTTTTTTAGATAGAGGTCTGATAATAAATCCCCCAGAAACCTTTATATAATGAATGTAGCTTTCTTTATTTAAAGCCAAGGCTCAGAATGAGAAAACTAGAGCTTTTTTATCTTCAAAAGAGTTTATGAGCTTTAAGTAATGAGTAGGCACAGCTCTCTTGAACACCAGGGCAGGGTAATTAGCCTGTTGGCAAGGGAGGAAGTGAGTGCCCAGAGGGATAAATCACTCTCCCCAAGGTGCTATGTGTGAAGATCGAATGTGTGTGTGCCCATGCATATGCTGTTATGTTAGGGTAAGAGTGTTTGTGTTGGAGGTGGGTGTAGATTGAAATGGATAGGGAATACTCCTAAAAGGCTGATGCATAGGTTTGCTGTTACAGTTTTGGTACATCTACCAAGATCTCTATTATCTAGAGTGATTGGGGAAAAGACATTTGCTGCTTGTATTATAAAAACATGCATTGGCCAGACTCGGTGGCTCAGCCCGTAATCCCAGCACTTTGAGAGGCCAAGGTGAGTGGATTGCCTGAGCTCGCAGGTTTGAGACCCACCTGGGCAACTTGGTGAGACCTCATCTCTACAATAAATCAAAAAAATTAGCTGGACGTGGTAGCAAGCGCCTGTAGTTCCAGCTACTTGGAAGGCTGAGGCAGAAGGATCGCCGGAGCCCAGTAGGTCAAGGCTGCAGTGGCCGGGAGTGGCCACTGCACTCCAGTCTGGGTGACAGAGTGAGACTCCAACTCACAAACAAAACAAAACAAAACAAAACAAAACATGCATAGGTGTTTATGTTACATATAGATATAGATATTGATACAGATATAGATATATGTGTGTGCTTTGTAAAGTATATGGCCAACTCTGCTGATCAGTTACCTGTTTATGCTTAGATCTACATTCTAGCCCTCCTTCATTTTGCTTTGTTCTCTATTTCAGAAAACCACAATTTATATACTCTCTTGACCAAAGGATTCTGGGGAAAGTTGATGAATAGAAATCATTGAGTTTGAAGGTTCTTGATATCTCTTTCTGTTTTCTCTATTTCTTGGTTCATTTCCAACAGCAGTTAGGTTTATCTAGGGTTCCAGCTCTCATCTTGTGGATCCATTGGCTTTACCCTAGTCTCCTTGACTCTTATGTTCCTTATTTCCATTCAACCTGGGGGTGAGAATGGTTTCATACTGTTGCCAATGCCTGTTACCTTATGATCCCCTGTTTACAATCAATTAATTGTCTTTATTAAATTTTCTCATTTCAGATATTTAAAGAGGTTTCTGTTTCCTGATATGCCAACTCTTGCTTTCTCAGTATATTTTATCTTGAATGATCACATGAATTGAACTGAGAGGTTAGAATATTATAACATATTATTAAGTGTAAAACCATATTAAATATCATTGTATTTTTCTTGTAGGCATTTTCAGATTGATTAAATTATGACATGAAATGACTGTGGGCAAATCATTAAACTCAGTCTCACTTTTATCTTTATCTGCACAGTAAGTATAAAATAATAGGCCTGACCTTTCTCAAAAGATAGTTAATAATGA
Source organism: Carlito syrichta (assembly GCF_000164805.1). Lineage (NCBI taxonomy): Eukaryota > Metazoa > Chordata > Mammalia > Primates > Tarsiidae > Carlito > Carlito syrichta. Next base: position 159,474 of record NW_007232815.1, on the reverse strand, counting down.
AGTGGAGTACTTGAAATATATACATAACACTATCTGAATATTCAAAAGCAACAAGAGATAGAGAAAGCAACATAGTATCCAGTGTTGGCTCAACTTTGAAGTCAAATACAAGTTTTAACGCATGCTTTCCTTGTGCCCTGGAACACAGGTTAATTTCTCTCAACTTCACTCTCTGAATCTATAAAATAGTGGTAACAATATCCCCTTTTCATTCATTTCATGAAGGTTACTTTGCTAACCTTTGTAAACTCTCAGCACTTGGGTTTTGCATAGAATGGCTCTTCAAAGAGGTTGGTTCTGGCTCTTCAAAGAGGTTGGTTCTGTTTCATCTATTCCTCTACAAGATGTAGAAGTACTTTCCTATAGCCCCTTCTGGTCAATGTATTACTGGATAAAACACATATAGGAATATTATATATGTCACTCATCACTTGATTAACTGAATCTCTCTCTATCTTTTTTAGTGTTAGTAGAAAATAATCATTGTGTATTTGCTGATTTGAAATCATCTTTGGAGTTTCCATTTTAATTTGTCAAATACTCTAGTTAAATCACATTTTTCTGAATTCCACTTCGAATTTTCTGTTTATGGATATCTGTTCCATTTTTATCAACTTACTTGTGCCAGGTTGCATTTTTCCTTTGTTTTAATTAGAGGTCAGCAGTTGTATCCATATGGCGGTTTGAAAGAATATCCCCTAATGTGCCTTCTCTAACTTACCCGTTCTTACCTATGTTTTTGTGTAATTTGCTCAGTCTCCATATGACATTCAGGTTTAGAATAATATGTTTCACTATCCAATCTTACCCAAGCTAGTGGCTTTGATATTGCCACCTCTTTTTGACCTTACTTTGTTACCAGAAAAAATAGAGGGGACATGTTACCGTAATTCTAGCCAGTTGAATCATGCTGACTGCTCTCCAAAGAACATATGCTCTCATTGGAAAGATTCAGAAAAAAATGGCATCAGGGATAGCATGTGTACTTAGGAATGAGTCTTTGCTTTTTAAGAGGAAGTATGAAATGGCAGAAAGCACTTTGGATTTAGAAACAGAACAGTGTGATGCTTAGTTTTTGTTCAACTCTTTATGCCCTTTGTTGTCCTAAGCAAGTCCCCTTGTCTTTGCTTTATATTTTCCCCCTCCACAAAATGAGGTGGTTGGAAGATATGTGTTTTGTGACTTCTATCTCCATGATTCTATGACATTAGAAAATGTATGTATTTGTGCTAAAATCTACACTTGCATCTATCTAGTTTAATTTGGATGCTATGTTTTTTGTGTCTAAGATACAATATAATATTGGAAGATTCTTGTTATTGAAAATCAGATGAAGATGAGATGTGAGTCATAAAGAGTCAACAAAACAAAGAATTTGAATCATTTATTAAAACTAAATTATTAGCTGCATTTTACATTGCATCATAATTAAGTGTATTTTTCATTTTTAAAAAAATGAAAAATACAAATATGCTTTAATGAAAAGCCGCTGGCCATGGACCTATCCTTCTACTCCAAAGTTCCCACCCAAAACCCTCCACTCACACCCCCTCCTAAACACAAACAGGAAAGCTTCTTAAACCACTTTCATTTGGAACTTTCCTGGTTCCTAATTTCTCATATATAAATAACATTGTAAGTCTATATTTATTGACTTATCTACTTTAGATTATGGAATATTGATTTTTCTATGGATAATGGAAATTTAAGTCATTTACCCCCACACCCCATCTCTTCTGTCTTTTCCCTGGCTTTATTATTATTCTCAGTTTCCAAAGCTTGTCTTAATGAAATATGCGGGGGTCCTCAAAAAACCCAGAATTATCTTTTGGAGGGCAGGTCCCCTGCAGTACACTTGGAATTTGTTCTTCTGGACCAAACGTTAACCCAGGTTTTTATATGCAAGTTTTGAGAAGATTGTGTCATGATTTGCTGAAGAAATGTTCCGAGTTGTGGCAAACAGGTGGCTGGTTCTTCCACCATGACAACGCACCTGCCCACACTGCACTGAGTTGAGTGTTTAGCAATTTTTGACCAAACACAGCATGACCCCCAAACTCCACCTTCCCTATTCATCTGATCTCACCCTGATCTACTTTTTGTTCTGTTATGTTTTCCTGGATAAAAAAAAAAGTCCTCAAAGGGAAGTGTTTTGCCAGTGTGGAAGAGGTGAAGCAAAAACTGGCAGAAATGAAAAGTCATAAAAATTGACGAGTTTGACAACTGTTTTGATCAGTAGAAAAAGTGTCTCAATAGGTGTATTACATCAAATGGAGAGTATTTGAAGGTGGCTGAAGGTTTAACATGAAAGAATAAATACAATTTTTAAAATAAATAAATTCTGTTTTTGGGGGGTTCCCCTCATACTTCAGTTAATTGACTGGTATGGTTAAGAAACAGGGCTTTTTTTTTTTTTTTGTAAAATTGAGGTTACTGTATTCACATAATTCCCTGATTTCCCTTAACCGATTTTCAAACTTAGAGTAATGATTATATTTGACTGAGCATCCATTTAAACCTACAAGCCTGTGCTATTTAAAAAAATTTTTTAGGACAGACTCCACTTTCATCTCAGTCTGAGTTGCATGAGGCTTTTAATATGAAATCACTTTCCATTCAGTCCAAAGTTTCCTTGTTGCTGATGAATGTCATATATAATGAAAGATTATATCCATTTATCCTCAGCAGTAAATCATTTATCACACAAGGGAGATATATTATTGTGAATTCTGATCAAAGCTGCCCACTTCCTTTAGCCGGCAGAAATGCTGCACCCTGTTAGTTGATTGTACAATATCCTGGGAGAAACAGGGAAAATTATGCTGTTGAATGAGGGTTCAGCAACTCTAGGGGTTTCTAAAATGTCTTTTTAAAAAATCATGTTTCATGTAGAACCTTCTATGATCCAAGCATGTGAACTGTATAAGTCTTTTTTTTACCTTCTTCACTTAATTAAATCAGAAAACTGTGGGACTTTTTGCAGCTTGCTCTGTGATGTCTGCAAACTGATTCCTGAATGACATCATGTGGATACTTTGCCCCCTTTCTTAGAGAGACAATAATTATTACCATTTCTTTTTGAAGCATGCTGTGAGTGGTTTTTTCAGTTCCTTTGCTAATGAGCTCCCTCTCTCCTTTATAATGCCAATCACAAGGATGCCTTTTAAATAAGATTTATCTCCCAGATTTATTTTCTTTTCACTCTTCCTGATCAAGCTGTGTACTAGTTTGCTTCAGGGAATAACCCACACAACCCAGGCAGAGAAGGCTGACCTCTTTGATCTCTTGTGGATAGAATACTTTCTCCTGAGAACAGAGTATTCCAGAAAGGACATTACTGCCTTCCAGATGAGTCTCTTCTTGTATGTTATCTTTGAATTTAGGTTATCGCTGGCCGCTATTACACAGCTGTAGCCACTGCTTTTCAAATTCAGCAGGGTGTGTGTGCCTCAGTATCAAAATTATCTCAAGTAAAGTAAGGTGCAGAATGAAGTAGGAAGAATAGGTCCTTTTTTCCTCCCGTCTCACTTGGACTGCTGGCCAGCATACTTCTCTGGTTTCTTCAGGTTTTATGCAAAGTTGTGCTGGTGGGCCACACAATCAAGTCAGAAATATGTACCCAACATTTACTAAAAAACATTACCTCATTAGATCATTACCACATTCTTGAAGTAGCCCTTCAGTGCTTTGACCATTTAAGAAGTAGGTATTGAAATTCGTATTCTACCTTCCAGACTGTGTGAGCTCTTTATACCCCTTGTACAACTTACACAAGTAAGTGTAATGTGGCTCAAGTGCCTTATCCTTAAATTTAGATTGCGAAATTTATCAGAATGAGATATAGGTATAGCAAAAAATATTATATATTAAATTTTAATTTCAGGGTTGTATTTGATAGTTCTTACTTGACTGACTATTCAGATTATTTTACTACCACATAGTTAAGATTGACAGATTTAGCAAAAAATACAGGGCACCCTGTTAAATTTGAATTTCAGATAAACAATGAATGCATTTTTAGTATAAGTGTATCCCAAATATTGCATGTGGGACACACTTATAAAATCTGTTATTTATCTGAAATTAAAATTTGACTGGGCATCTTGTATTTTATCTGGCAGCCCTAAGTACAGGACAATCTAAATTCTGGTCTTTAGTCTGTAGATGCCAGTTCCTTAGGTTGGTAACTGCTATGAACTAAATTGTGTGTTCCCTCCCCCTCTAATTCATATGTTGAAGCCTGCATCTGAAATGGGACTGTTTTTGAAAATAGGATCTTTAGAAGGCAGTTAAGGTTCAATTAGGTCATAAGGGTGGGGCCTTAATTTATAGTACTGTGGGTTTATAGAGATGGAGTGAGATCTCCCTCAGGTAAGGACAGAATGAGAAGGTTGGGTCTGCCGCACAATGAGAGAGCCTTCACCAGAACCAACCATGCTGACACCTTGATCTTGAGCCTCCAGACTCCTGAAATAGGAAAAAAGAAACATCTGTTATTAAAGCTACCCAGTCTATGCTATTTTGTTGTGGCAGCCTGAGTTGACTAATACAGTAATTTAGTAAGTCTTACTGCGGTTTAGTTTTATTTTTCTTGCGGAACTGGGAGCTGACATGTATCGTCATTACCTTTCTTATCTGGACACAAAGTCAGTCAATTACTCTTTTAATTCTGAGCAAGTAGAGAGACAAATGAAGAAATCTGCCAATGGTTGGGCCTAAGCATCAGAGAAAGTTTGTGATAGGATAATTTTTCAATTTTGATAGCATCATGAATTAGGACAGCAAAGAGGAATCATAGGTAGTGGATGTGACAAAAAATCCTGAAATATAAAAGGCAGTAATAGGAACTTTTAAAATTAACTAGAGAAGTAGAAGAAGGGAGCTTAACTTTTATGACTTTGCTGTTAGAACCTACAACAATTACCTAAATTGTCTGATTATTAGACATATTTACAAAGAACAAGGACTGTGTGTGTGTGTGTGTGTGTGTGTGTGTGTATGTGTGTGTGTGTGTGCATACACAGAGCATCCACTACATCAAGAGTCAGTAACACCATTTAGAGAGGAGCACCTGTGAGATTAACCACATGTCTCTGTCACTCTTCTAAGTGGCAGCATTGGAGAGCATTCTGCAGCTAAAGAAAATGCCTTTTCATTCGTAACTGACCACCTTGCTTGAAAACTCGAATTTCACACGTGTCATAATAAATCTTGTGTATACTAAGGTAGTAATAGCAGAGCATTTTCTCAAATTCACATGGAAGAAAATTCCATTTTCTCAACAACGTGTCACTGTCACCACCTAAAACTTCTGATCTTCATAAGGGCAATTTTTATTTAGTAACCTCTAATATGATATTAAAATTATGAGTACTTTCCTCTAAGGAGCCACCATATTATATATTAATGAGGTAGTATGGTTGAGGTGAAGCTCATGACTAAGTAGGAGCAGACATTCCTTTAAAGTTCATAATGTTTATTCAGACTAATGTGAGAACTCCTCAGCCACTGATTCTCCAAAAACAAATGTGTCATAATTGGAAGTAAAGAGACTTGATGTGAATGGGCTGCTGTCTACCAGGCACTAAAATAGACCAATGAAGTATAAGGGTAGCTGCTGGACACAAGTCCTCAATACTCTACTCATGATTGACAAGACATTGTGGTTGAGGAAACGCACATTTGTTATTATATTTTTTTTAATTCTCAGAATTGAAATAATTCTTTTCATTTTCTTTCTCTGTAGCTCATATACTGACTAAATACAGGATACCTCTTAGATTTGAGCAAATTATTTTAAATTCACATGTAAAATTGTAACAGTTTTATAATGAATTGTCATCCATTTTTCAATTTAAACTTTGCTGAAGGAAAAAGTTTTTAAATAAACCTCCATATTTTCTTAAGATTTCAGATACAATTCCATTAGCAAAAAATATTAGAGTGACATTTTAAGCAACACTTATATCAGACATGAAGTGTATAATATATTTGAAAACTATTGAAAACTTTCATGAGCTAGAAGTAACTGTTATTTTGAAGTTTAAAATAATAAAATCTTAAATTATTTATTTTGTAGTTAAGAAGATTCAAGAAAAGCTCTACCTATAGCCAATCTGTAGGTAACTTTAATACCAACTGCTTAACTTGAAGATTTTGCTGTCTTAATTAGTGCTTCTTTTAAAATAAGAACACTTAATTAAATTCTCAATTCAACTAAAGAAAGCTAACACTTGAATCAATGTCTCAATATTCACTATAGTCAAACCTAGATCTCAATTTCAAAGATGAGTGGCTGAGAAAAGAGATGTGTTCTAACATCATTAACACGTTTTGAACTAATATCTCTAGGATATAGAACGTTACCTAGAAGAGTTTCCAGTCCACCACTTTACATCCTGATTGAGGCCTGGTTTGAAATTCTTGCTCCTGCATTCCCCATCTCCTTGACACTGGGCAATTCAGTTTGCTTTGCTAAGAATCTATCCTCTTTGTTTGTTTGTTTGCTTTGGTTTTGTTTTCTAAATTGAGGATAGTTTGTAAGCAAGAAATGTCATTGTCCTTTGGTCAATATTCCACCAGTCTTTACTTTACTCTTGACCTCTGGTAACCACTATTCTACTCTCTGCTTCTATGAGTTCAACTTTTTTAGATTCCACATATAAGTGAGGTCATGCCATAGTTGCCTTTCTGTGCCAGGCTTATTTCACTTAACATAATGCCCTCTAGTTTCATTCATGTTGCACAGATGTCAGAATTTCCATTTTTAAGGCTGAATCATATTCCACTGCATATATACCACATTTTCTTCAGTTTATCTTTTGATGAACACTTAGGTTGATTCCATATCTGGGCTATTGTGAAAAGGGCTTATATAAACATGATAGTGCAGATATTACTTCCACATACAGATTTTATTTTCTTTGGATTTATACCCAGTGGTAGCATTGCTGGATTATGTGGTCCATAAGGGCTGTGCTAATTGACATTCCCATCAGCAGTGTACAGGAAGAATAATATCAGGAAATCTGTTGTATAATATGGTAACTATAGTAAATGACAATGTATTGTACACATAAAATTGCTAAGAGAGTAGATTTTAATTGTTTTCACCACAAATAAAATGCATATGTAAGATAATGCATATGTTAATTAGCTTGATTAAGCCTTTCCACATTGTTTACATACTTCAAAACATCATGCTGTATACCATAAATATATATAATTTTCATTTGTCAATAAAAAGAAGGAAATATTGTTGTCATTCTTTAATGGCAATTCTCCTAAAGAGTCTTCCTACCCTTAGTTGATGAGGGATTATTTTAAATAATTATAGAGCTCAGGAAATATGCCTTTAAATTAGTGACTAGTGTTTGTGATATGGTTTGCTTAAGAACATTTTGAGATTGGACAAAAACTTACAAATCTAGGTCTTTCATTTTAAAAATAAATCATGGTTTTATTTCATGATATTTGAGCCATATTTTGAAATCCTAATCTTGGGAAAGGTGGCTGTTGTAAAGCAACATATGTCTTCACTGAATTTCCATAAAGAATGTCAGAAGTTACCTTAGATAAAGCAAGGCCTTTAATGTCAACATCAGTTGGGTTCGCATGTAGCTCAAGTACTTGCTGGCTACGTTTTGGGGATAAGATAGTTAACCTTTCTCAATCTTTGGTTTTCACTTGAAAAGTTGGGATGATTACTTCAAATTCAAAGAACACTGAAAAATAACATTTATTAAATGTTTATCCTAAGCTACATGTATTATACCACTTATTCCTAATAATAATGCTAGGAGGTAGCTATTCTTAATCTTTGTTTTACAGATAAAGAAAAGGAGACACAGCAAGGCAAAACAGCCAGGATTCAAAACCAGGCAGTACTCCAAAATACCCTGCCTCTAAAATATGAGGGTTAAATGCCTGATGATCTTTCCATTTTCCACAACCAAAGATTGACATAGAGGCTGAGGAGAATTGGCAGAAGACAGAGAAAAATGCCTGAAGGAATTGTTCCTTTTTCAAATCTGTCTTTAATAGGCCCCTTAAAATTGGCAGGCTTGTGTATTACTGACCAAGTATCTACTTTCCAGTAACACCAAAAAATAAAGCTCACTTTTTTCTGTGAATAAAAGTTGCTACAGTCTGGAAACAAACCATACAGTTTGCCACTATTTCCCTCCTGAAGCTAAACGATTTCTGTTAGTTCAAATTTTATGTCTAAAATCAAAGTCTTAAGAATGAATATGTATACCTTCCACAGAATTTTTACAGAGATCAGGCACCACACAGAGATTGAAGCAACCATTTGAACATATTTCTATCCTTCATAAATTTGTTCCTATAAATCATATAAAATTCATTATTGAAGACACAAAGTATAAGGTCACTCAGCATAAAAATGACCAAAATTAATTGTGTAATATCAATTGCTTGTGCTTGTTTATTTTTCTCCTTCCTGGCATCCTGTTTTATATGAGTTGGAACTGGGAAAAAAGATTAAATAATTTGCCTAAAGTACATCCACATTAAAAGTAAGTGGAAAAACCATAATATAATTCCAACCTCTTAATCATTATATTAATGAGGAAGACAGGTGCTAAGAGATCATGTGTTAACTGGGCAATCCATGTAGATAATCAGGTCCCTAAGAATGAAGACAGAGTAGAAATGGAGAAAGTGGCAGTGAAGCAATGATAACACCTTCCTTTAATGAGTAAATGACCAAGAAATCAATAGGTGAGAAGAGACTAGCACCACTATCTCAATGGAATTGCTTTTGTATGAGGTTTTTTTGTTTGCTTTATTTTGTTTTCCTAACAAGAGGTAGAAGGAGAAATTGACAATGATATGGAAGTGTAGGGCAGCTGCTGCTCATAATTGAGAGTTTGGTTTTCACTCATAGTCACTGATATAATTAATTCTAACTTAGTTGTTATTCAGGAAATGGACTGAGAGAAACTAGTATAAGAATATTGTGAAGAGATGGAAATGGTCTGAAGCTAGCAGTGGTCAGATAATGCTGATTTCTTCAGCAAGTGACATGACCATTTTTAGTCACTTCCTGAAGGTCCTCCACATTCAGGTTGGGTAATATGTTAGTTGGACACTTCTGCTTTACCACATCAGGCAAAAACAAATTTTGAATTTCAACCAAAAATCATAGAATTTGTATTTTCTCATCCTTGCCAATACTGCACTGTTCTCTTTTGCTTCAGGTTTGTCTTTTCAAACTTTTTAACTAAAACCAGCCACTGGGCTTTTCCTCAGGACAATGTAGAAAGGAAAACTTGATATAAGAGGGGAACTTGTTATTTCAGGTACCATGAGGCAAGTGGGAGGGCAAAGCTACAAGGTCATCAGGAGTAGAAATAGTGGTGTCTGGCTTTGAAACTTCACAACTCCCCTATCCTTGGGGAAGGGAGGGCCCTGGTTTGCTATTTGGCCCTGAGGTTCATCAAGAGAAAAACCATGGCTGCTACTTCAACTGGGCTCAGAAAGCCTCCAGCCCCCTCCAGACACTCTCCCTCCCATTGCTGGGAGACAATCTCTTTTATTCTATGCTCCCCTACCGTTACAATCTCTTCAGCCTCTCACCTGCCATATTCTGCTTTGGACGTGGTCTCCTCAACTATACCCTTCCTTATTACCTCTTAAATTTGGAGATAACCAAAACAAGTCACTTGATCCAGAAATAACTAACTCTCTTTTTTATTTTTTATTTTGTTTTAAAGATGTGGGACATAAATCAGGAGTAGGTATATACAAGTGGTTGTTGTACAGGTAGAGTTTGGGCCTCTCTTTTTGGTCCCCACTTTGCTGGTTTGAGTTCAGATACCCTTATTGATGTTATGTGCACCACCACCCCCCACCCCATCCCTGCTGGCAGTTTCTGGCTACTGCCAATCCCATTACTGCTTTTCAAAGTGATAATTCCTTCACCTTAGAGTAGATATACACATAGATTTTGAGACTAATTTTCTTTAAAGTGAAAAGTCTTACCTCTTGAAAACTGAGTTTGCTTTGTGGTTATCTCAGTGTTGATAATGATTTTCTTGTTTTTTTCACATAACTATTTGTCAACCTTGGCTGTGCTTCCTGTCCTTGAACATGCTTTCTGCACTTTGGTCATCTAGTTGTAGAATCAAAACTTGCCTGTAAAACAACTGAGGAACAGTGGAATTTTTAGTATAATTTATGTGATGCAAGGCTTTTAAGGGATAAAGAAACACAAAGAACAGGGAGTGGATGGATTGAGTGAAGATTTGAAAGCAATGCAGAGTAGGAAAGTAGTAGAACATTAACCTGGTTAAAAGCAGCTTTTTGCTGTTGCTAACACGCATACATACACCATTAAATGTTACACACGTACTTTTTAATATTAATTTTGTCATGCTTTAAAATGAACAAACTGAAAGACCTTTCTATTATGCGAATTTCTCTACTTCTTATACTTGTGTCTTTCAAAAAAAAAAATTCTCAACCCTCCCCTCACCAACTAACCAAAACAAAATAGGCAAAGCAATGATATTTCTCAAAAGTGCTTACTACACTATCAGGGCTGCCAAGCTCAATTTGTGCAAAAGAAGTGCATTTGAAGACTTTTTTCTTATGCTTCTTATCTTTAATATTGTCGTGAATTCAATTCACTTCATTGGCATTACCTGCTAGCAACATTCCGTCTTTACATTTGGATGAGTCTGAACTTAGCAAAGTGATCTAGTATGGTCTTCAAATGGAAATTTTATTTTGTTGTTCTTAAAACTTAGCACCAATCATAATGACTTCCCCACTTAGCAAAAGAGCAGGTTTGCTGCATTTCCAGCCACACAGCCCCTAGCAGGCTTCCTAGCCTGGGCTGAGCTGCTATATTAGCATACTTTATTACTCATGGTGCATAGGTATGAAGGCAGAATGAAGCTACTTGCCATGCAATTTTCCTGATACCCCATGAGGTCTGAACACCTCAGGGTAGGCCCATATTCATGTACAGTCATATTAAAACTGGAAACATTTCAGATCTTTTCTTATTTTCTTTACCACACATAAATAATGTATTTTAAGTAATCAAGCATCCTTAAAAAGCAAAACAAAGTCAAAAAAGCCCTTCTCCTTAAAAGCTACCATCTCCTTAGAACACCATTCTTTTTTTTTTTTTTTTTTTGAGTTGGAGTCTCACTCTGTCGCCCAGACTGGAGTGCAGTGGCCGCTCCCGGCCACCACAGCCTCTACCTGCTGGGCTCTGGTGATCCTTCCGCCTCAGCCTTCCAAGTAGCTGGAATTACAGACACGCGCTACCATGCCCAGCTGATTTTTTTATTTATTGTAGAGATGAGGTCTCGCTGCCCAGGTGGGTCTTGAACCCTCGGGCTCAGGCAATTCACTCACTTCAGCCTCCCAAAGGCGCGGGATTACAGGCTGAGCCACCGAGCCCGGCAGAACACCATTCTTATATTAAATAAAAATATAAAGAGTAAAGTGTACTTTAAATCTCCCACATAGGCTGGAAATAAAATCTTCAAAAAGTGAATGCATATAACAGAACATAACCAGGACACAACTTATTATTATGGGAAAATGAAAATCATAGCATTATAGTACAGATAATTCTGAATAGAGGCAAGCTAATGGCATTAGGGCAGTTTTCAGAACATAGGAATTTATTTTTTCATCACAAATGTTCTTTAGTACTATTTTCTGACTTTTTACTCTAATAGAAACAGTGGTATGACTGCTTTAAGTGCAATAAATGAATTTTTAAAAGGTTATGAAAATATGTGTCTGCTTTAAAAAATTCTTTCCATAGTCTGTTGAGTGTCTAGGGTATCCATGTATCAAAGGACTTTGTTCCCAGATTATGAGGAAAATTGCCAAATATACTACAGAGTGCCAGACTTTAAAAGGTGTTGAAGAGAGCCTTCCCAATTACCTGAATTCCAATTTGGCTCACAATGAAAGGTAGAAAAATTACCTAGGTGTCTTTCAATGTTGCTTCTCCGGTTAGGATAGACCTTATCTAATAGTTTATTACACTCAGAAGACAAAGCATATTCTAAAGAAAGAATTCACAGCTCCTGTATCTGAAAGAATGGTCTTTTTGAATTCTTTTGTCAATCTCATAGATTTCTAACAAGCAGAGGATTGTTTTTTAAATCTGATTTTTTTTTTATGCCAGCAGCACAATTTCCTCCTCTGCAAGTAGGACAGATTCGTCCTATAAGCAACAATGGATGTTTCCCTGCTTAACTCGAGCATGACAGATTAAGCTTCAAGCAGACCAGTAAATGCCAACTCCCCACTTAACAAGACTGTTCAGAGGCGGGCATTTGAGGCCTCGACTGCATTTGTTCCTGGAACTGCCAGCTGATGAGCTGCTGCTGTCCGAGGCAGCCAAGCAGCCCTGACTGAGCGAGCTGTGTGAAGACCTGACAGCAGCCTGGCAGAGCTGAGGTAGCATGCCTCATTGAGGGTGCTTCCAGGCAAATTCCTAACCTCCAAATTGTGCCCGCCTCAGGATAGCTGCCTTGTACAATGCCTGGCAAAGTAGTCACTTTGCACGTTTGCTAAATATAAAAGAGAAAAATGTGACTTTAGAGATGACTTTCAGACCTTGCTAGGTGATGTGCTGTTATTTCTAGCAAAGTGGTTAGGTGACACTGACTTGAAGGATAGTTAAGAAAAAAAAATCAGAATTAGAAAATGAACACATTAATTAAATACAAGGAAATGAAAGAAGCAGTAGCCACAAATCTATAATTGATCAATTATATTTTAAAATTATTATTATTAGAAAAATGGCACTTGCAATATATTTCTAAATGTCTTTTATGCAACCAGTGTTGCACAAAGAAAAGTACACCTGCGTCCAGAATTATAATGTGAGGATAACCATTCTTCATATTTCTGTGAGGCATCTTAAAATGCTATTCAATTTGCTTCTTAGGTATTGCATATAAAACTATAAAAGCAAAGCTATGCTATTTTTTTTCTTTTGGCACAGAAATAGAATCAAGAATCTGCCAGTTTGCTGTCAGAAACAGACTGAATCAAATAATACAAAAGCATGAATGTACTGTTCGCACATTTATGTAATTGGTGGCTATTTTACTTGTTGAAATCTTGAATCTTTCACAACCACATGCGTATGTTTGTCATTTATCCCCTTTTCTCAGGTGCAAAGAAGGCTACCAAGGAGTCCGTTGTGATCAATTTCTGCCGAAAACTGATTCCATCTTATCGGATCCAAGTAGGTCAAGCATTTTTCTTCTCTCTAATACAAGATATAGGCAGCCTTTACTCTGCTCAATGGTTGTTAATTCAACTCAAGGTTGTATTTCAATCATGTACTTCTGAAAGCTGCCAAGGACAGAAGCTGATGGCAGATGTTAATGTTGAAAGCGTGTTCTGAACTAACTTGGTCTAGGTCTTCTCCAGTGATGGAGCCTGACCTCCAGATTCCACCTCTAACCTTTGCTGGGAACTTTTAACAACTCCTGCCACCTTAGCTTTCTGGCTTCCCACCACTCCATTCCAAAAGCAAAAATATAGAAAAATATAAGAGTTTATTATTTATCCAAAAGAATATTATGAAAACTATAGTATTATATTGGTTATTACACTTTGGTTGGTAATTTGTAATAAATATTATTATTACAAAAATTATAATAACACTTACTACAAATTAACATTTACCTCACTTAGCGAAGTAAAAAAATATGCGTACAAAGCTCCATTAAAAGTTAGCAGACAGACTTCTAAAACCCCATTTTTCAGCAACACTATTTGCATATCAATGATTATTGTCCTAAGGACAAATTATTTTTTATCCATTCATGAAATAAGATAATTTGCAACTAAAAAATGCTGCTAGTTGTTACTTTTTATTTGTATATGGAGTAAGAAGTAACTTTATATACTAAAATGCCCAGTTCTCATCAAATGGAATTTTTTTTATACTGTAAATAGTCTTTGTTCTTTCAATAATTGCTACAGTTGAATTACCACTAAAGAAAGGTATTTTTATTGAATCAGCAATTTAGTTTAGTGAGGATAATGATAGGCATTTCCAAATTGTAAAGGCAAAGCTGTGGTTTTCTGAATATCATACATATATAACACAGACTTTAGCAAAATATTTTGTATTGACTACAGATATTGGTTGCCCTGCGTGTGAGTATGCATTTTACCACATAATGAACATGTCTAGCCATCTTTCCCCTGAATTTGTACTTACATTTTTTTCAAGTAAACATAGAGTTCTTTAAAAGAAAAAAGTTTTTTTTTTGTTTTTTTTTGTTTTGAGTTGGAGTCTCACTCTGTTAGACTGGATGGTTTTTTTGTTTTTTTTTTTAATTTAATTTTGTTTTATCTTGAAAAGGTAACCCACCACACAGTAATTAACTACTCTTTCTTTGCAAATTTAGCTTCCCTTGAGAAAGTGAAGGTTGCCAAAAAGCTAGAAACCAACTCAGCCTGAGATATCTCTATTCTCTGAAATGTGAGGCACTGTTCTCTAGGAATTACACAGGATGTTCTCTATTACACTGAATTACACTGTTCTCAAGGAATTACATAGGATAGTATTATTAGAGTGTTTTGTATCTTATTTACCTTGTGATTTTGACCACTTGCTAAACTGATGTCTGATAGGCTCTTCATAGTTGTGCTTGGGGACATGTATTTGGAATAATAGGAAACTCTCAAACAAGAAAGGACTTGTTGATTTCTCCCCCTCCTTTCTTTTTCTTTTGTCTTTGTTTTTTCCATTTTCCCAGATCTCTATCTAGTTTCCCCCATTGTTTTTCTTCTTTTTTCTTTTCCTTTATCTTTCCTTCCCATCCTTTTTCCTTTTCTTCCCTTTTTTCTATATTTTTTTCTTCTCTTTGTACTTCTCTCCCACAATTCCTCTCTACCTTCTTTTCCTCTTTGCTTTTTCTTTTCATATATGGCTACAGAACATCTATTAGGGATAGGATATCAGGCAAGAGCTTGCATATGGTACAAAGTGGGATATATATATATATATATGTATATATATATACATATATATGTATATATATATATAAAATCTTATATAAAATCTTATTAAACAATCAAATCAAATTTTGCCACTCAACTGTATATCATACTTTATCACTGTGAAAGTGGAGGATGAGGCCCACCATAATGACTACTCCTTAGAGAAGAAAATGATCCCATGATTAGAACCATTTTTCCTGAAAAACTATTTCTATTTTTCTTAGATTTCTATTAAAATTATAGTTGTGTAAAGGGCTTCTAATAAGTGAACCACAAGATTAAAACATTATTATTTTTTAAAATTATTTTTTATTATAGCGATGTGGAGTACAAGTGAGGATTTACAACATAAGTAGGATGCATGCAGGTGAAGTTTGGGCTTCTAACTGACCCTTACTCCCACTGGTAGTGGACTGGGTACCCTTTGTGTTATCACATGCCCTCAACCTCCTCCCTCCTTCCCTCCCCTAACAGTGCCCAGCAACTTCAGATCTACGCTTATGCTAATGTGACTCGTGCTCAGGGCCCACTTACAAGTGAGAGCATGCAGTATTCAATTCTTTGTTTCTGTGATAGTTCACTTAGTATCATGGTCTCCAACTCCATTCAAGTTGCTGTGAAGACCATGATTTTGTTTTTCTTTATGGCTGCATAATATTCCATCATATATATGTACCACATTTTCTTCCACTTTCAGTGGGTGGCAGGATTGTTTCCATGTTTTTGCTATTGTGAATAGTGTAGTAATAAACATGCATGTACAGGTGCCTTTTTGGTGGATTGATTTATGCTCCTCTGGGTCAATTCTCAGGGGAAGGATTGCTAGACCATATGGAAGATCAATTATTCATTTTTCAAGGAATCGTCACACTGTTTTCCATAGAGGTTGAACTAACTTGCATTCTCATCACCAGTGCAGAAGCTTTCTCTTTTCTCTGCACCTGCACCAGCAACTGCTGTTTTTTAACTTATTTGTGATAGACATCCTTACTGTAGTTAGGTGGTCCCATTGTAGTTGTGATTTGCATTTCTCTAATCATTAGTGAGGCTGAGCATTTTTTCATGTGTCTGTTGGCTGCTTGCATGTCAAGTTTTGAAAAATGTCTGTTCATATCCTTCACCAACTTTTTAATGGGGTTGCTAGTGGTTTTTTTTTTTTTTTTCTTTTTGCTTAGTTTGAGTTCCTTGTAGATCTTGGATATTAGGTCTTTGTCAGATGCATAATTTGCAATTTTTCCCCCATTCTGTGGATTGCTTCTTTACTCTCTTGATGGTTTCCTTTGCTGTGCAAATGCTTTTCAGTGTGATGAAGTCCTACTTGTCTATCTTAGCTTTTATGGTATTTACTTTTGGGGACTTAGTCAAGAATTTGTCGCCTACTCTGATGTGAAAAATTATTTTTATATAAGATTAAAAAAGGAACATCCTTTTGCCCGAAGGCAGAAATGTACTAAAATACTCAAAGGGAGCTTTGAGTATAAAATTATATGAAATTGTTTTTCTTTTTCTTTTGTTTTTCTTATGTGAGGTATATCCTTATGTGAGACAAAATGCAAGATAAATAAATAAAAAACAAGATAAGCATTGAGACCCATGACTGGGCCCCTCAGACGAAAACAAGATAAATAAAAAACAAGATAAGCATTGAGAACCCATGACTGGGTCCCTCAGACAAAAGTTACATGGAAAAAATTATTGTATCTTCTATTCATCCATTCACATACCCCTTTATTTAGGAAATAATTAATTCATTTCACTAGTATTTTCTGAGCATCAACCAAGAGCCGTCTAGTTGAACCAATTCTGTTAATACAAAGATGTACAAACAGGATTTGGGCTCTGAGCACCCCATAAACTAGTGAATGAGAAAAACATGTGGATATTTTAACATGGGGATGAATTTGATATAACATTTATTCCTTTGTGACCTTGGCAGATTTATTTGGCTTCCAAGCCTTACACTTTCATCTGAGCAATGATAACAGTAATATCTATTGACATCTGTTATTGAGATTGACAAAGAGCCAATGCCAGATAATTGTTAGCCCACTTTCTGTGTTCATCATTATAATTATTACTAATATGTGTTTAGATGTTGCATGTGCCAGGCACTGTGCCAAAAGGTTTTACCTGGATTATTTCATTAAAACCTCATAATCACAATTTAGTGGGGAATGTATTGACAATTGTCCACATTTCATAGGTGAGAAAATTAGACCTTAGGGCTGCTAAGTAAACTTGCTCAAGGTCACACAGCTAGTTAATGCTGGAGACTAATTTTATTCCAAATGACTCTAGGGCTTGAGCTCCCAGCTGCAGATCTCTTTCTTCCCTCCCCTGGAACCCTTCCTCCACTAGTTATTTTCAACAGGACATTTATCATTCTAAATTTCATTGACTAAAACTCAATGACCTGCAGCAAACATTATTCTAAGGAACAATATTTGCACAATTTTCATATCTTAATACAGCAACTTGAGCTTCCATAGAGATTTAAATCCCTAATGAAATTTCCTTGTCAAAATTCTTGCTGAAGGATTGTTTAATTTGCTGCTCATGATATCTTTGGAATGACTCTATGCTCGGGAAATACGCTTCCGTCCAACTCCCTCCTATTTTTCCTCCTCTGCCTCCTCCCTTCATTCCTTCTTCCTTCCTGCTGCTCTCTCCATCTGTCCAATAAATGCTTCGACTTATTGAAATTCCAGTTAACAAGGGCTTAGAAACCTCTAACCTTTTAGTCTCTCTCAAGCAATGCAAAGTTAGTCAGAAATATACACCTTTGACAATAAATTTTAAAACTAAAATCTCAAATTACCTGTACTTAGGGAAATCATGCAAGGATGTCACAATGGGAGCCTCCATGGCTGCTATGACAATTGTCTTAATTGTTCAGACTAGGTCCTCAGACTATTTCAAAAACTCACTCACTTTTCCCCACTCCTGACAAACAATCTATAGATGACTCCATTCAGGAATACATATATATACAAGAATCAGTCTTATACAGTGCTTGGATGTCAGTTTTTGGGGAAAAAAAAAAAACACGAATGCATGTAACAGTCAGGTAAATCCATCCTTTCTCTGGATTCCATGTACTGCAAGTCACATTCAGATCACATGGTTGAATAGTAAATAGGGGTTCAGAAAAAAGCGTGTGAGAAAAACAGACTTTCAGGTTCTAGAGGAAGTGTCCTTCTGTGGAGGAGCCAGCATCAGCTAATGCAGCATCCCTCAAGTGCATGTATCTGTACCTTAATTCCTGTGCTGCCAGCCCACCCATGGATAGCAGCAGTCAGCTTCCAGGAAGTGACAAACTCTTTCTAATATAATTGCTTCAGAACCAGTTTCTCTCTCCACAGATATTGGATCAACCTTTATACTCCTGCCCTATTTTCTCTTTCTTATCACTCATTTCTACCCAGGGCAGTTAACAATCCTCAGCAAGAAGCAGATCTGGATGGAGCCAAAGAACCATGTACCAACCAAGGATCCGGGCTGATATTTTCTTGATCTCCCCTCTCATGAGCACATGCAAGATCTTGACATCATTACTGGTCAGTGGAAGCCTGAGGGAAGCTCCACAGAACAGATTCAGAACAGAATTTAAAAAACGGGGCTGGGTAGAAGAGGTGCCCATCAGAAACGAGGGTCCTCCTCCTCATATATAGCTAGAAGCAGCTGCTTCCAGACCTCCCTGTGCCTTTCTCTCCCCATCGGCATCCAATACTCAGCATCTCCATGGCTGTGACAGCAAGTAACAAGCCTGCAGGTCCAAGCTTTGGCATGCACTTTATACAGCTCAAACTCTTGGAATCATCTAATCTCCACTATGGAAGAAGGATGGAGGAGTACTTCCAGCTCTCATCCATATGTGCTGACCTATACTTTGGCTTTTTGGATCTTAGAACCAGGCTCTACTCTCAGAGCACGTGGAAAGACTTCAGGATCCAGGTCTGAATGTGATTCAGATGAAAATATGATATAAGTTTAGACTTCCCATCACCCTAATCAGTTCATGTGTGCATCAACTTCTTAGGACTTATCATAACACTACAAGCTCAAAAAATAAGTTTTCCATAGCATGTGGTTCTAGCCCAAGAGAGTGCATCAGGAAGTAAAGGTAATAAATCAACACACTCACATTCTGAAATGATCTGGAGAGACAACTAACTCAAGCCCAACTCAGTCTTCTTTCTCATATACCAGGAATACTATAGTATTGTCACCCCAGTGCCTAAACCATCAGACTCAGAGCAGTGTAGTGCTTCTTTGCTGTATGTAGCACAGCGAAGTAGAAGATAATTTGAGAAGAGGCTGGAAGAGCCAATATAGGGACCAGCAGCCTGGGCAGGTATTTGCTAAGCAGACACAGGAGATTTCCTTGAACATTATTAACAAGAAATTTCCCCTCAAAAGACCCATATTCTGCACACTTGCCTGTCTCAATTGTATTCACTACATAGAAACAAGTGTTTTACGTGTCAACAATTAGATAGAAGGGTGTAAAAAAAGGAACTCTGAATTGGAAGACAAGGGGTCTCAGTTCTAATCTCGTGATCACCTGCTCTTAGTAGTGTGGTGTTAGGCAAATCAGTTTAATTGAGTCTTGGTTTCTTTATCTATATGGGTATCCTGTTTAAAAGAAGGTGACAGCCCTCAGTACAGAGTCAGCAGAACCTGAAAGTCATTCAGAAGTGTGGCTAATGCACAAAGTAGTGAATCTCTTTATTCACTCAGTCATCTGTTGCCCCAGTGAAGTACATACAATGTGTACCATGTGTAAATCCAAACAATAATATTTAGAGATCCTACTGTCTTAATCTATTTGGGCTGTTATAATACATTTCCATACATTGGTTTATGCCCAACAGAAATTTTGTTTCTTACTATTCTATATGCTAGGAAGCCCAAGGATCGGCAAGGTTTGGTGGCTTGGTCTAATCCCAGCACTTTGGGAGGCAGAGTTGTGTGAATTGCCTGAGCCTGCGGGTTTGAGACCAGTCCGGGCAACTTGGAGAGACCTTGTCTCTACAATAAATTTTTTTTAAAAAGCCCAAGATCAAGGCGCCAGCAGATTCACTGTCGGGTGAGGGCTCTATTCTCATAAACAGTGTGTTCCCACTCTGCCCTCACCTGTTGGAAAGCTCAAGGCAATTCTCTGGACCGCTTTTATAAGGGCACAAATCCCATTCATGAGGACTCCTCCATCATGACCTAGTCACCTTTCAAAGGCCCCACCTCTTAATACCACCATATTAAGGATTAGGTTTCAACATATGAATTTTGAACACAAATATTCAAACCATAGCATCTACCATGAATAAACTCATAGAGTAGCAAACTGTGTTTATTTAAATTGAATTATAGATGCCAAAGAATGTAATGTTTGCAAGAAATTTAAATGTTTTCTTCACCCTTTCATTCAAAAGCTTACTAATAGTTTGACATTGGACAAGTTGTTTAACATAATAAACCATGTTTTTCTTCTTCATAAATTAGGATATTACTAATCTACAACATACACAGCTATTGCTAGGACTAAATTTAAAAAAAATTCAGAGTATGTTGTGCTTATGACATGGTGAGAACTCAATAAATGTTAAATGTTATATTATTATCATTATTGTTTTTGCTATTTTAACTGCCATCTTGATTGTTACATGGTATACAAGGCACTAACAGGTATAAGGTGCTGCCAGGGATTTAAAAGTATGAGACATATTACCTGACCTCAAATATCTCTTTGTACAGAGAAAATAAAAACGTAAAAACAAGTACAAATAAGCACACACACAAAAGACATGACAGCTTAAGGAAACATCATAAAAATGGTAAGGCAATAAAGGTTCATATAAAGTGGAGAAAGAAATCTGGATTGCTCAGGAAAGGCTTTATCTAGGAGGGAAGTTTTTCACTGCAGTAAGTTTTTCATGCAGGATGCTGTAGCTGTGTACTGTCGCATAAGCTATACTAGTACCATTTCTACTATAGCATGAAAGGTCCTCTGTGGAGGTGTCCAACGTGGTCTTGGTAAGGAAATTTCTGTCAATAAATTAGATGGAGAAAAGGACACAAAGCATAAACTAATCATCACTTGCCTTTGGTTCATTAATTCATACTGATGAGGGTGGGCATCTTCCAGACTGGGATTTGCTGGGAATACTTAAGTTTGCTGTTACTCTGCCCTCCAGGAACCATAAAAACATTGTTAGCAGAATGGATTTATATATAAAATTTGTCATTTTTATTGTCATTTTGCCGGCCTTGCATGAGGAGGAACAGAATTATCTGATTTTGGCCATGTATCCATGAATATCATAAAGCCCATCAGTTCTGCCAGGTTGTGACATTTTCTATATATCTGATTGCTAACATCTTCAGGTATAAAAACCAAACTTTTACTAATTATCCGTGTAAACACACACTATTTCTAGACACTGGAAAATAATTTATATGTATGTAATGTATGTAATGTGTGTGTATATATTATGCACATATGTGTGTGTGTGTGTGTGTGTGTGTGTGTGTGTGTGTGTATTCTGTTTTAACCAATGTATTAAAAACAGAACTCATGGAGCCAGAGGGAAGCTCCACTGCCTTTGCCTCTGATAGCTCCCCCATTTAGCTCTTTTTCCACAGCTTGCTAACTGCAACTTCCCCCTTGACCCTAGCTCACTGGATGTTCACTCTACTCAGGTAGATGATGGATTGTCCTCCAGCCCACTGAGGTGACCTGCTGGGCAAGTCTTAACAGAGTTCCCAACTGTTTCTTAGTTCTCATGTGTGGCCCACAGCTAGTCCACAAGATGTGCTAATCATGTGGTCTCAACATGCCCTGGGAGATCTGGCCATTCAGGTGGTTATCTCACCAGACTGCCAAGACTAAAGATGGCATTGTCTCTGATCTTTCTTTCTCGTTCCTTTTCTACTTTCAAAGTCAGAGAGGGAGATTGAATGTTATGGAATGGTCTTCGATTATTTGATACTTTTCATAAATTCTACATGTGGTGATTTCTCTCAAACTTCATTATCTAGTATCCATTGTATATATTGACACCTTAATCAACACCGAGGTAGAAAAATTAAATATTCACATCTTGTTAAACAGTATGTTCATTTGCCTTCCAAATTTGGATTACTCTAAATATATTTTATAACCTGCTTTTTTTTCTTCATTCAATATATTGTGAACCTTTTCTCATCACATTTTGTAATTTTATGTTCTTTTAAACTATTATTTGAAGATTACACCATTATAAGGATGTCACAAAAATGATTTAACCAATAATCTATGGTGGGTCACTTAGTGTGTTTTCAATTTTGCATAATTATAGTGATTGACAAGCATTATGTATAAGTCTCTGTGCTTTGAGGTCCAGATAATTTCTTTAGGGTAAATACCTAGACTTTTGATATATTTTGATAGCTTTTCCTCCATTTTCTGGAGGAAATTTGTGTTACTTTACATTTTCATGAGCATAATATAAGAAAGTTGATTTTTACTTTCTCCTTTACCAACACTGGATAATATTGCTTTAATTGCTAATTTTACAGTGAAAATTATATTCTGCCATTTTAAATTGGACTTATTTGATTACTAGCAATACCAAATACTCTTTTATTTGTATATTGGTCAGTTTTATTTCTACTTTTATGAATTTTTTTATTCTTTCCCTTTGCTTATTTTCTTTTTTTTTTTTTTTTTTTTGAGTTGGAGTCTCACTCTGTCGCCCAGACAGGAGTGCAGTGGCTGCTCCTGGCCACTACAGCCTCAACCTGCTGGGCTCCGGTGATCCTTCCGCCTCAGCCTTCCAAGTGGCCGGAATTACAGGCATGCGCTACCACGCCCGGCTGATTTTTTGATTTATTGTAGAGATGAGGTCTCGCTGCCCAGGTGGGTCTTGAACCCGCGGGCTCAGGCAATCCACTCACCTCAGCCTCCCAAAGGTACGGGGCTTATTTTCAATGTTGTAATTGTGAAGTCTTATTTAAGAGTTTTCTATTTGAGGATAAACTATTCATTATCATCTATATTGTGATTTTCCCAGATTGCTCTTTGATTTATTATTTATGATGTTTTTACTTGAAGCATACAAAAGGCAAGTTTTGCCTTTTATGGAATCAAATCTATTAGTTATTTAAAAAATATATCATATTTGCTAATATTTGTGCTTTACTCACCATGAAATGCACTGAATAATTCATTAATTAAACTATTCCATTTTATTATTTTATTATATTTCTGTATGAAATTTATGTCAATGTGTAGTTTGAGATTATAAACAATGTTAAAACACTTTCCCAACAAAATTTATTGAATAATCTGAAGTTTCTTTTTTTTTAAAAGCAGGATTTATTGAGAGGACAGAAAAGCTCCCACAGTGGGAGGGGACCTGAGGAGGTTGCTCTGAAGTTTCTTAATTGATCTAAAAAGATGACTTAATCATATAATCTACAATTATGCATATTTGATGCTGTTCTGAGGCCTTTGCTCTACTCATACCATGATCCCTCAAAGAGAAATCTTAACAGTGTCTTTCATTTCTTCCTACAGGACGCCTACAGCTAAACTAGATGGTGTAAGTTAGGAGTCTCATTGCCATGGGCTACCTGATCAAGAAGGGGTCAAGCATAGGGCAAGTACTTAGGTTCTACTCCCTACTACCCATTCTCCTATCCTTTACAATTTGAGCAATCTTAGTAAGGTTTTTACTACACATAAAAGTTGTTTGAAGCCTGAGTCCACTCAATCTTCAATACGGTTAAACTTTATATACCCTTTTTCCCACTGTATTACTGTCTTTACTATATTTGACTTGCTATTTATGCATGAAGATGGTGCCTTCTCTCTAGATTTATATTTTGATGTAGCTCCCACTCCACATTCTGTATCCACAATTAATTTTTCCCATGGAGAATCAATGAGGGGACAGTCTGTGAGTATTCCACTGGCCTTTCAAACTAGAAGTTTCCAAATGGTTCACTTTTGAGTGATTAGAAGGAAGCATTGGAAGAAAAGTCAAAGAAAATTTGTCCAAGAATACCTGAAGACTAAAAGCAAAGAAACAATAACCACAAAACCAGATTAGCACTCACCCAAGAGTCCAGGGCATCAGAAATTACTTAGATTTTTCCACTCATAGCTGTTTGTGCTCCTCCTTATAGTACACTTTGGATAAATTTCAGTTACATCTAATAACATTATGTGTATCACTAAATAGTTATAGTCACTTTCTGCAAAATGCAGGAAAAACTATAATTATTTTTATCTCTGTTAATGAGACTTTCCCAAATGCATCTATTTACATTCTATGCCCAGGAGCTATTACATTTTGGAGGAAAATAGCAGAATTGCCTGTTTATTTTGATGACGTTTTATACAATATGTTGATGCTAGATGACCAACACTCTGCTTTACCAATGTGTCCCCACCATCCTTTTCTTGAGAGAGATATTTTAATAGAGAATGGGAGAGCAATTTCAATATTGTGTGACTGACATGAAATGGAATGATTTAAGCTATTGCCTTCTTTACTTCAGTTTTTATCTAGTTTTTAAAAACTAGATACACAAATTGTAGATGTGCATTATAAAAGTGAGCATAGAGAAGTAGAAAAATTGATCACATATGTTGACAGTAAACACAGACACAAAGTAATGGGTTTTCTCTTAATATTAAGACTCTGTTTCAAATCCCAACGGTGAGGCTTTCATAGAATGAGGACTTATCTACATAACAAATTTTGTGCTAGGCCTCTATTTACATTTCCTTAATTACAGTAATTTTATAGTTGAGGCAACTGAGATGCAGGTAAGTTAATTACCCAACCAAAATAATCAATTTTTAAGAGTTTATATTATTTTTATCTCTGTTAATTAGATTTCCCCAATGCTGATTCATTAGCCTTCCAAGTGCTTTCTGGTAGGGGTCAACAAAATTTAGTTGCAATAGGAGGTTTTTGAATATTTATTTTATTTTATTTTTTATGGAAGGTCAAGAACTAAACATTCCCCATCATTACTTGAAATGAAAATCTTGATTAAATAACATGTTGAATGTTATAAACAAAAATTCAACTTAAAATAGCTGAAAAGATGGATGCATAAGTAGTATAGTTTGGGGTAAAATATTTGCATTAATAAAAGCAGTCCAAAGTACATAACCTAATTTCTGATACATGATAGTCTCTTGACAAAACTGTGAGCAGTAAAAATGAATTTTTTGATGATTTGTTTTATATGAGAATACATTTTTGGGAACCAGCACCGGATTTTCTGAATTTCTTGCTCCCCTAACTTTTTTAAGTCTCTCAGTATGAATAGGTTTTAACTGTTCAGTATTGTTAGTTGATGTCTCCATTGTCTCCATTTTCTTTGGAATCTTGAAAGCTTCAATCCCTTCAGGGAAGTTTTGTTTAAGTTAATGTGGGATTGATCCGGCAGGTAAACATTTGATTCCCACTGTGCTTTAAACCATGAGCAGATTATCAAATTTCTGCTTTTTTCTGATCTCTTGTCTTCACAGAAAAGCTCTGTGATTATGCCTGCAGGAAATTTTAAAACATTGGGCATAACTCACTTCAGTTATCCAGGAACACATACCAGACTCAATAGTAATATTTTGCAGATACTCTGTAAATGTTGCCCCTTAATTAAGAGTGAGAAATGAGGAATTTAAAAATCAAATAAACACTTCTATAGTGTAAGCTCATTCAGATACAAGCAGCATTTATTTACAGATTATTCTAGTTCATGCAAAATATTTTGTCAGGTACATTCACTTATGTTCTGTCATTTAACTCTTGCAATCCCAATATAAAACAGCTATTATAATATTTCCATCCATTTTTGAATTATGAAAATAAGACTAAGAAAGTAAGACTCAGCTGAAGAAAATTATGAAGATTTATTGTAAGATATAAGTAGACCTAAATTGAGAGATATAACATGCTCTATATAAAAGATAATTTGTAAAACAGCATTGTTTCTTAAATATATGCCATCATAGTTCCAAATAAAATCACCAGACTATTTCTTAAATGTTTTTCTTAGCTTTTGTTTGTTTGTTGTGCATTTCATTGTGGAACTTAGCAGCTTGTTAAAAAATAAAATGTAGATTCTATATGCAGATAGGATTCATGATGGACTTAGTTACTGCTGCATCCTAAATGCTTATTCCATCACATTAGTTATTCAAGTAATTTTGGTTGAATAAGTGAAAGACAGATTTGTTCAAGGTAACCTATGTTTTATTCCCATTTGTAAAAGTGTTTCTAGTACATCTGCTTTATAATTTATTTAGATAAATGTTATATAATTAATCACCTAACAAATGCCTATGGCTTTGCATAAGTGATATAGTAACAATATATTTTAATTTATTTTAAAATTCTAATTTTAGTTAAATTTTATTTTTAAGACAGTAATACTTTCACATGATTCAATACCATAAAGTATAAAAGAGTTTACAATAAGTCTTCTACCCTTATCCCTACCATTCATCTAATTTCCCCCATATAAGCAACGATGCTGTCAGTTTTGTGAAAATCTTAATAGAGTTATTTTATAAATATATAAGAAAAATTAACAAAATTATCTTCTTTGTTTTTATATAAATACCACCTCATAATATATACTGTTCCACATCTTTCTTTTTTGTTTAGCAATGTCTCTTCAAGATCATTTTATTTAGATACATGTAGAACATTCTCATTCTTTTTGCAATTGCATGCAATTCTATTCATTGCACATAACATAATATGACTGTTGTGGTCTGAATGTTTGCCCCTCCTCTCAGATTTGTACATTGAAACCTAATCACCAATGTGATGGTATTAGAAGGTGGCCCTTTGGTAAGTGATTGAATCATCAGGATGAAGTCCTCATGAATGGGATTAGTACCCTTATAAAAGAGGCCTCAGAGAGCTGCCTTGTTCCTTTCTCCATGAGAGGACTCAGCAAGGAGATGCACTATATGAGCCAGGGAAAGCCAGTACTTTGACCTTGGACTTTCCAGTCTCTAGAACCATGAGAAATACATGTGTTGCTTTTAAGCGACCCAGATTGTTTTGTTACATCAATCTAAAGGAACTTAGACTATGTAATCAACAATGTAACTTTGTATTTGCGTTTAGGTTATTTGCTGTTTACATTATGCTATTTTAAACAGTATGTAGGATAACATTTTAAAATGTAATATCTGAGACAAATATATGTACCTTTGTAAAGTTTTGGGTTCTCCTCATTGTCATTCCTAGAGTAGTGTCAGTTCAAGCTCTCAAATACTCTTTCTCCAGAGTGTCTTGGACATGATACTTCATTTTGTGAAATTATTTATCTTTGTTCAGTCTTAGAAGTAAAGAATACAATTTCATGGAGCTTTTAATTTAATTTATTTTACAACGACTGAAATGGGGCATCTTTTCATGTATTCAAGGGCTATTTGTATTTCCTATGAATTACCTTAATATTTCTTCCTAGTTTTTAATTAAGTTATTGGTCTTTTTTTATTGATTTATTGAAGCTACTTATATTTCAGAAAAATTAGGTCTTTGATTATTCTATGAAAGTCACATAGTTTTTTACTTTTGATCTTTGAATTTTGTCTTTAGTTATGGTAGTTCATGCTAAGCAGTAAACTGCCTCCCTCCCTCCCTCCTCCTCTTCCTCCTTCTCCTCCTTCTTCTCTTCCTCTCTCTCTTTCTCTTTCTTTATTTCTCCTCTTTTTTCTTTCTCTATCTCTCATCTCTCTCCTGTATTAGAATAAATCATTTATTTTTTCTTTGTAGCTAGTGGATCTTGTGTAATACTTAATTTTTTTTTTTTATTCCAAACATATTCAACAAATTTTCCATTTAAAAATTCTAGGAGTGTGATCATATTATTCTTTTATTCTTAAATCTTGAAAATAATTCAGAGAACTTCTCTGAACCTATTCTAGTTTAGGGCTGCCTGAAAAAAATATTTTTTAATAAGAAAAGATTCCAGTTTTTTTTTTTTTTTTTTTTCTGGATGATTACACAGTTTCCCAAGATCATTTAATTGATAATATTATCAGTAGCATATGAGTCAATATTTTAAATTGTATTCCTTTATTAATAATGCCATGTACTTGTAAATAAATTGAAATATAAGATACATGAGTAAATATCTTATATTTATTCAGTTCTATTTCTCATCTTGCTATTCATCCCTATTGATCTGCAAATTTATGCATAAATATAATACTCTTAATTGTTGAGTTTTTATTAAATACATTAAAATATATAAATAGAGGGCAGGCCCTAATTTAGTTATTTCCCTCACCCTAAAACTTCCTATTTTGTTATATTAACTCATTTCCTTCTTACAACGGATTAATAATATATACTTAGGGGCTGACTGCTGTATTTAAAGTTAGCTGTGATGAAGAAAAAGTTAATGAAGCAGAAAAGTCATGTTGCAAAGTTCCAGAAGATTAAAATAAATGAGGAAGACAGGAAAAGAGAAAAAGAAGCACATAGAGGATGAATGTCTAACTTCTGGAAGTGACATCCCAAGTAACTCTCTTATCTACTTCATAGCCAGGGAAGAATTACCAACAATTTCAAAAACAAACCTCGACTGAATTTAATTGTCTTCTACCTGGTGATCCAGAGATCAACCTCATTGTTATATGTTACTTTATTTGCTTTATAACATTCCTCCATCTTTCCACTTTCTTAGGTGTTTTGTTTTCTAAAACAAATATATATTACTTGAACATAAAAAATTATAATATTATTGAGGGTGACTCAATAAATTAGTGACACAAGTTAATATTCAACAAGCATGAGCAGAAATACACAGACAAGTATATAGCCACAGACTACTATGCTTTTAATAGTCATGGAATTGAACGGTACAAGAGCCCAACTGGATTAGCAAGATAAAGGATGCTGAACATCAACATCTTCTTTGTGCCAATAGAAAAGAACCAAATGATAGCCCAGGTAGGTACTCCACTGCTTAGAAATGAATTATGTCTGGTATAGTGGTCAGGGGTAGGAAAATAATATCTCAGAAGTGTCTCTGGTAGTTTAATTGTTCCCATTCCTTTCACAAGCATGATTCATGACAACTGTTGAGGTATTGTCAGCAACCTGGGCCCCAGTTTTCATGGTGACCAGCAATGGACCCTATAGCCAGACTTATCAATTTTTTCTAAACACATGAGCTTGCATACATTGCTTTATAGTTATTATCATTTTCCCTTGATGGAGTTTCTTGTTTACAATAGTAATCTTATAGCAGTTTGCATATTCTCAGATAATCAATATTCAAAGGGTCTACCATTTATTAGACACATAATACTTCTTTTGAACACTTAATTTCATTTTATCTCAGTCTCTCTACCTCAAAAATTATTGAGATTGATTTTCAGCTGCCATTTTACAGGAAAAATGTTAAGTCGTATTTTTAGGTGAGGTTTAGGTTATAGCTCCACTCCTGGCTATCTCAGGGTCAGGGAAAGAAAGAATCTGACTCCCTGGCTTCCATAAAGGGGATTCCTTAGAGATGGGAAGAACTATTTCAATCAAAGGAAATGTGAGGAATATTAGGAAAGTAGAATATCTACAAGATGGAGATAATAATTCTATTGTAAATTAATTGATTAATGAATCTACACACAAACAATCACAGGTTTTCTTTCTCAGAACACAATCTGAAACATATTTTATTTTTGTCCTTAGGAACCTAATGATGGACCTAAGTATAGCATTTGTTTCACATTTTTCTTTTTCTTTTTCTTTCTTTTTTTTTTTTAGTTGGAGTCTCACTGAGCCCTAGTTTAGTGTTGTAATCAAACGAGAAAATACAGTGAACTTTGCATGTTCTTGTAAACCCGGGTTACACCTCAGTGATGCCAGAATCTTCCACTTGCTCAGATTGACCAATATTTTATAAATGTTTTTCTTGAACCTTGCTGTTGCACTTGGAAAGCTCACTGATTTATAATCTAAGGACTCACTCTGTAGACTTATTTTATCTAAAACTGAAAAAATATAGTCTGTTTTCAATCTTCCTATGAATCCTCTAAGATAGCAGATGGTGCATCAGATCTCAGGCCAAAGTTCTCTCAGGATATGGGATATAATCCAATCAGCCTGGAACTCATCTGTACTCATATGCTCTCATATCCATCATTCTGTACTTTAGCGGCTACTCACCCATGCCTGTTCATTCTCTCCTACAATCCTCTCTTCTCTGTGACAGAAAATATGACTACAGGAAGCATCCTGATTAATTCTGTTTTGTGTCAATTATGAATAACTTTATTCCAACAGTTTTAAATGGCAGTCAAATTCTTTTCTGGATTTTCCTTTTGTTCTACTACTGCCAACTCCATCCAATCCTTCTGTTGGCCTTTGCATCCTTTCTTTTTCCGATATTGTAAATTTTAGTGCTTTTGAATCTATATTTATGTTTGGACCAACCTCTTTTAACATTAAAGCAGTATAATTCTAGTAACCCTGAAAGAAAAATGAACAATGCTGCATGAGAAATATGTCACTCAGGTGCAAGTGTGATCCTGATTGTCATCCAACTCTGAGGTCCTCTTGCCATTCATTAGAACCCATTCATTAGAAGCCATTGAGGACCACAAGCCTTTCTATGAGACATGCTAGCATGTGACTGGTTTTCTGACAAATTCTAAAAGTTGAGCTTCCTCTTACACTGTTCATGCAATATCAGAGAATAGAGAAACTTTTATTTGTAAATTTAATTCAATGAAAGGAATTAACAAGCACACAATTTTTTTTTCACTGATAATTATTGATGAAGCCAAGACCTATGATAGTCATAAAATTGTTTGGAATTAAAAAGGAAAGCACATGTGAAAGAACCCACACATGACTGGGATTTTACACAGTAATGTAAACTTCTTCTCAAGGATAAATCTGTGCTCATCTTGACATATTTAAGTTGAACTTCCAATCAGATCATACACTTTTCCTAATTTGCCCCACCTTTGTACTACACACCTATGCAGCATCTTCAATTCACTGATTTATTTTATTGTGCACTTAATATGTACAGGTAGCACATTTTATAAGGGAGTACAAATTATTCCTTTAAGAGTTGAGAAAGAAATATATGGATTCTGTCCTCATGGAACTTATACAAATAATAATTACACTAAGTAGTATTTAAGTAAAAGTTGCACAAGGTACCATGGAGTAAACATCTAGAATGCAATAATAATGCATAACAGTGAAAATGAACCTTGTTGGGGGATAGGTCGTTAGAAATATATTCACTCATTTCTTCAGCAATTGCTGTGGGCCAAGTACTGTTCTAAGCAGATAAAGTATCTGTTTTTACATATGCATTGGGTTAGAGACAGTTAAACTGAAAATAACTAGCAAAATAACCTAATAAAAACATTTGTCAGGCATTAATAAGGTCATTCAGTAGTTATTATTGGATTGTTACTTTATTTTGAGTTTGACCAGAAAAGAAATATGTACATATTTTTGCACAAGCAGGAGAAACTGTGGAGAAGGCAGGTTGTGGAAATAAGAAATATCATTTAAACTGAGATATGGATCACAAGAAAGAAAAAATCTTCAGAGGAAGAGCATTCCATAGAGAGAAAATATTCATAGCAAAGAACCTTAGTCTGGGAAAAATTGATATGTTCAAAACAAAACACATACACACAAAATGTCAGATGGAACATACTGGATGAAAAGTCATGTGATCATTTTGTCATCCTAATCCGGACACCTTTGAGAATGAAAGGAAATGCTATCTATAATAACAACTAAGCAGCAGGTTTTCAGGTCTATCTGGGCAACCTGGATTTATGTTCAGTTGTGACTAGTAGCATTTAACCAGGGATAATTTTGCCTTTCAAGGGACTTTTGGCAACATCTGAAAACATTTTTGGTTGTCACCACTTGAGGAGAAACGTGCTACCAGCATCTAGTGGTAGAGCTAAGTGCTAAGTGTCCTATAGTTCACAGGGTAGCCTGCCCAGAGCAAATAACTATCTGACCTCATCAATAATGATGAAGTTGAGAACCCCTGCTTTACACTGAGAAAGAGAGTGGTACCAAATAGGCAAGCATCAGAGCAGGTGAGGATTTGTAAGCCAGGGTGAATTATTTATATCTTATTCCAATTGTGATGTGAGGCAGTTGGAGGTATTTAAGGAAAAGAATTATGCATCTCATTTACAGTTTTAAAAAAAATTCCTTTACCTGAGCCTGAGGTTCGAGACCCGCCTGGGCAGCAAGACCTCATCTCTACAATAAAACAAAAAATCAGCCGGGCGTGGTAGCGCATGCCTGAAATTCCGGCTACTCGGAAGGCTGAGGAGGAAGGATCGCCGGAGCCCAGCAGGTCGAGGCTGCGGTGGCCGGGAGCGGCCCCTGCACTCCGGTCTGGGCGACAGAGTGAGACTCCAACTCAAAACAAACAAACAAACAAAAAAAAAACTCTTTTGGTTTTTTTGTGTGTGTGATAAATGCAGGGGGAAGGGCAAAAGTAGAATTGGAGAAATCTGTTAGAAGGCAAAGAATTCTGTTGCCTTGTACTAAGGTATTAATAATAGATGTATAGGGAAGGATGTTTTTGGAAATAACATCAACAGGACTAGCAATAGAAAGGATGTGGGGAATAAGAGGAAATAAGAAATTTAAAAAATCACTTGAACAACTTAATTGATGATCATATTTCTGAGGCTATAACTTGATCAGATCTAGATGTAGGGTAAAGACAAACAGGAGTTGTGCTTCAACAAGGTAAGACTGAGATGCCTATCCACTAGGAGGCTGGAGTTCTAGAGAGAGGTCAAGTGTAGGCTTACAGATCTGTGAGTCATCAGCTAACAGGAATAATTAAAGCTATGGGGAAAAATGTGGTCCTGTAGGAGGAGTCTAAATGTCCAAAAGGGGAAGGGGTATCCCAAGGATCCCTGACTTTGAAAGGCAGAAAAAGTAGAAAAGTAAGTGAAGCTGAGTGGGAATACCAAGTGGGATATGAGAGTAGACAGGACAATATGGGCTCACAAAAGCCAAGAAGAGACAGTATGGTCAACCACCTTAAATGACACTGAAGGATGAAGTGATATAAGAAAGGAGTTTTGAAAATTAGATTTGGCCACATGGAGGACCCTTTTGACCTTGACAAGAGTAGTATGCCTGCATACAGGGGGAATAGAAACCCAGTTGAAATTACTTGAGAAATGTGTGAGGAAAGGAAGCAGAGATCGATCACTAAAGAACTCATTAAAAGATCTTTGTCTCCAAAGAGGACCAAAATATGAGGTATTAGCTGAAGACAATGTGGAGTGAAAAAATTGAATGCTTTTTAAAAGAAAATCATGTTCCCATGTTAGAGAAAATGATATTATAGAGAAGGAGAAATTGAAGATGGAGAAAGGAGAGAAAATAATTGTATAATTGAAGTCCCTGAGAAGATGAGTGGGATGGAATTCCATGCAGACAAAGATGTAAAGGGTGCCCTTCGATAAAAATAAGAGTGATAGAGGGAATGCAGAGTACATGTAAGGATATGGTGGGCTTGAGGAGGAGGTAAAACCTGGCAGAGAGCTGAAAAGAGTGCTGTATACTTCAGCAAGGAGCAGTTCGGAATGAGGTAGGACTGGTGATGAAGGAAATCATTTTCAAGGTCCCCACACAGAAGTAACATGATGCAATTGAATAGTTGAGAAGCAAAAGTTTAGTAGAAAGAGGAGGTCCTTAAATATCTGTGAAAGGAAGGAATAATCTGTTGCCATTCTAATGAAATATATAGTTTTTATTGTTTAACAGATTGATTTTAATTAAGTTTGTTCCTGCTGAATTTAAATATTGAAATATCTTAATTTGCGCATTCTTGTTTAACTGATTTGGTCAGTACCTTTATTTTTAGAGCTATACATCTCTCCAAAATAATGTTTTCTCAGTCTTTATGTTAATATTATCAGTGAAGCCAACTTAGACAAAATGTCCCCTGTGAATTGCAATTATTTCACCTCAAATGGTTTGTCATACCCTAGTTGAGACAAAGTAGCTTAGATTTACTACAGCTGAGGTGGAAGGGAGATTGCTGAAGGTTATAAGCCTGATTCTGCTTTTATTGTCTAATTTGAAGTTGATCTTTATGCTCCAATAATCTCCCCGAATCTATGTTTTTCCAAGTGTTGCTAATGCTCAGTGTTGGGCATAGCCTTGGTTGACACTTTCAGATGAGGAATTTTGTTGAACATCTGGACAGAAAGCAAGTTTTTTAGAACATTTTAGGACTTAAAACTCAAAGTCAAACACTTTCCCATACCATAAATGATCAGATCAGCATATATAGAAGTGTTTTTATGAATAATGAAGTATATGAGGAAAGACAGAGAGAAAAAAATCCCAGGAAATAAATATTTCACTAAATACAAATTATCTTATGCAATAAGAAAATATTAAAAATATGAATAAGTATATGACAATCCATTGCAAGTTATGATAATACTTAACTTCTCCTTCCCATCTTCTTTAAAAATCTAGAAAACAGAACTCTGTCATTTCAGTATTTTAACAGAAAAGAAGCTAGTGATTCCTGATTGACCACCCTCCTTGTCTCACTGATGAAGGCTCTGGTCAATCTGTAGCCATCTATCTCCTCTCTCCTAAATTCATCTTGCAGTGGTCAAACAAATGGAACAACAGAGGCACGTATATATCTGCATGAAAAACTAATAAAATGCTGTCTTTCAGTTACTGTGTATACAGAGAGAAATTTATAAAATAATAGGTGGATGAGACTGGTTTTGGTGAAATGATGACTCGTTTAATTTAGCGAATCTTAAACAACAAGAAAACAAACCTGTGTGGCTGTAAGTAAAAAAGTCCACTCTCATGCCTCTCAATCAAGGTATATTAACATCTTTAACTGCCATGGTTTGTTTGTGGTTTGCCTCCACCAAAACTCATGTTGAAATTTGATCCCTGATGTGTCAGTGATAGGAGGTGGGGCACAGTGGGAGGTCTTTGGGTAACGGTGACAGATTCCTCAAGAATAGCTTAAGGTCCTCTCACAAAGGTAAGTGAGTTCTCCATCATTTTGGAATAAATTAATTCAGTGCTAAAAAGACCCGGCTTCCTCAGTTTCTCTCTCTGATTCCTCTTTCACCATGTGATCTCTTTGCATATGCCCACTTCTCTCCTGCTTTCCTCTGTAAATAGAAACAGCAGAGGCACTCACTCAAGGCAGCTGCCCAATCTTAAACTTTCTAGTCATCAGGTTCAAGCCAAATAACCCTCTTTTCTTTATAAATTACCCAGTCTTAGGTACTCAGTTATGGCAACTCTAAGCAAGCTAAGACATTTATCAACATCAAGAGTGAATGAAAACAAAAGTATATCATGAGGACAGAAAAACGTTAAATATTTTACCAAAACTCCTAACCAAGAGTTCTGGCTTTCATTGACAAAATCCTCTCAATACATCCTTATCTCTCAAAAAATTGAAACCCATTAAAATACTAATCATACTGATCTATTCTTGAAAGAAAAAGAAATAGGGAAGAGAGGAAGGGAAGAAGGGAGGGAGTGAGGCAGAAAAGAGAGTAGGCACAAGAAACACAAAGAAGAAACTCCATGGGCCTTATATGCATGAGTAGCTGGAAATGAGCCTTAAGGCTAATGTCTGAAATTGATGTCTAGCATGTGAAATAAAGACTAGAAAAACTTTACACATTCTCCTCAACTGTATAATAGGGTCTTTCTGGGTATTTGTAGAAAAAATAAAATCAGCCATAAGCACCTGGTTGTGGTTTGGAGTTTTAATTTACTGGTAAATATAGAATATAAACTATTCCACCACCTCAGAAAAACACAGGGCACCAGTAGAAGCAAATGGAAAATCTTCCCATAGAGATACATACAACCAAGGGCATATTTGGTCCAGAAAGAATAATTCGTGATACTAGTGATCCCCCAGGCAAAATTGCAATAAAAATAAGAAAAAGCAAATACAAAAATCTTCCACAAGAGAATTGTTAGCAGATGTAAAAATCAACCCAGAATACAGCACACACAAAAAGTGAAGCACAACACATGATTTAAAAACAGATTAAAATAGTAAACAAAATACCAAGGAAGAGAAAAAAAATTACTCTGGTAATTAATAGTGGACCATTATGATCAAAGAAGCAAAATCTCACAATCATCTCTGTCATCCAACTTAATGTTGAAGTTTGTCCAAGCCTAATAGCAGCGAAAGAAATGAGAGATATTATAAAATGAATTAGAACTATATTATTCTGCATTGCAGAGGTTATGATTTATCTACTTAGAAAATAAAAAATAGCTAATAAAACTAAAGAGAGCTAATAAAATAAGCATACAAAAGACAAAGTTTTACCTACGTATAGCTATAACTATTTAGAAAATATAATTTTGACAATTTTTTTAACTCAAAACCTGTTACATCATTTTCTATTTTTATTATGGAATATACTTGACAATGTGTACATATAAATGTATAAATATAAACTAAGTACATATTGTAAAAGAATTAAAAATATGATATTTCCAACAACTTTAAATGGTATAAAACAGTCTATCGGCAAGAATAGGTACTCGAGCCAGGCTCGGTGGCTCAGCCTGTAGTCCCGCGCCTTTGGGAGGCTGAGGTGAGTGGATTGCCTGGGCCTGTGGGTTCGAGACCCACCTGGCAACTTGGCGAGACCTCATCTCTACAATAAATCAAAAAAAAAAGTCAGCCGAGCGTGGGTAGCGCATGCTTGTAATTCCGGCTACTCGGAAGGCTGAGGCGGAAGGATCGCCGGAGCCCAGCAGGTCGAGGCTGCGGTGGCCGGGAGCGGCCACTGCACTCCAGTCTGGGCGACAGAGTGAGACTCCAACTCAAAAAAAAAAAAAATAGGTACTTGAAGAAGAAGAAAGAAAATCTCAGTAAATAGCACTCTGGAAACTGGGTGCATACATAAAAACAAACAAACAAACTTATTTTCACATTTAAAAAACCCTCTGGATGGTTTAAAGAATAACCTATAAAAACAAAACTTCAAAACTTTTAGTGGAAAACTTAGAATACTCTTATGACCTAAATGTATAATATGCAAATTAAAATTTTCTCAAAAGACAAAGTGAAATTTATAAAACCAAAGTTAGAGTAAACTTACTTCTATTCCTCTTATCAAGCTCTTGCTGTAAAACAGAATAGAAATTTTTAGAAATACCTGTGATACACTTTAAAATTAATTATAACTCAGCTATAATAAAAGAATAATATTTTCAAAAAAAGTAGAGTATTTTTAGATATCATTTATGACCATAGGGGAATAAAACTAGTAACAAAAGCAAAAATTAACACCAAATTAACACAAAATGATCCAAATGCTTTCACATTAGAACAAACAAACAAAAAACAAAACTGTAGTTCTAAAGAACCCTTGGCATAAATTGGAAATCAAAGCCACTTAGAAAATAATAACAAGCCGGGCTCGGTGGCTCAGCCTGTAATCCCGCGCCTTTCGGAGGCTGAGGGGAGTGGATTGCCTGAGCCCGCGGGTTCGAGACCCGCCTGGGCAGCGAGACCTCATCTCTACAATCAATCAAAAAAATCAGCCGGGCGTGGTAGCGCATGCCTGTAATTCCAGCTACTGGGAAGGCTGAGGCGGAAGAATTGCCGGAGCCCAGCAGGTGGAAGCTCGGTGGCCGGAAGCAGCCACTGCACTCCAGTCTGGGCGACAGAGTGG
>NW_007232815.1:0-121692 GCF_000164805.1 Carlito syrichta | reverse complement strand
CCAAAAAAAAAAAAAAAAAAAGAAAATATTAACAACTGGCAATCATCCTCTAGAAATTCTATTGACAAAGTACTCGGCCTAAAGATCTGAGATCAAATTGCCACTTTTAAGTAAAACAAACCAAGAAAAAAGAAAATTCATAGAAATAATTTTTAAGAGAAGGAAAGTTATGAGTCAATAAATTGAAAAGATAAAATCAACCCAATATATAAAATAAAGAAATAAATCAGTTTTATTTGTAAAAATTCCAGTAATGGAATGATATACTAATTTAGAAAACAAGAAAAAGTACAGATGATATGTTTCTAAATATGTATAAAGTAAAAACAAATTAAATCAAGTTAAAATTATAAAATATATATGCATCTGTACAAATAGAAATTGCCTAATTTTCATCATGAACATTGAAAAAATATAAGTTTAATAGAATTGACTTTTGCAAATGCTAAAAAAATTTGAAAACTGTAGGAGATCCCAAATTTTTTATGATAATTTTGTGTCATTTAATTTAGTTTGAAACATAGGACATAAAATGAAAACTGATTGTATAAGGTTAACAGAAATGTGACATAAAGCTTAACACTGATAGCAATAAATTCAAATTGGAAATCAGTCACACTTATGAACAGTAATGTAGCGATGTGGAAATCAGTTGCTTCATATATGTATAGATTTGAGTCTAAGGAATGAAAATAATAGTTAATAAATAGTGTGGCTCTTATGTAAACATATTCAAGTCTTGTACTTACTATATTCCACTGAGAAGATTATAGTTAAAACGCTGTTTTCTGTGCCAGGCTTTCCATGTCAATGAAAGCTTGTATGAGATACTATGTTTTCAATGTTTCCTCCAAAACTCATGTTGAAATTGCCATTGCCATGGTATTAAGATGTGATTAGGTCATGAGGGCTCTGTCTTCATGAATGAATGAATCAGTGCTGTTACCACCCATTTCCTTTTTTAAAAGATGCATTTAAGTTACCTGAAGTGCATTTGATTCTTATAATGAGTTATTGCCAATCTATACCTTGTCAGTGACAACATTTATACACTCAGAAATATGTTTGTTTGTTTTTTCTGTGACACCTGATTCTAAAAGCACACCTAGCTAAAATGTGGGAAAAAAATAACTGTTTCATGTAGAAATAATTAATGTTAGAATACATTAAAATTTAAATATGCAGTGACAAAGTAGAAACTACTTCAAAAGGTTTTGTAAAAATTTTTACAGCATTAGGATATCAATTAATAAATATGTGTAATCACATTGATAAACCACAGAAAAAGCCATGCAATCACACAGATACAAAAATCATTAATAAAAGAAATACCTATATTTCCTTAAAAATTCTTTGTGAAATATATTTGAAAAGCACATTCCAGCCGGGCTCGGTGGCTCAGCCTGTAGTCCCGCGCCTTTGGGAGGCTGAGGTGAGTGGATTGCCTGAGCCCACGGGTTAGAGATCCACCTGGGCAGCGAGACCTCATCTCTACAATAAATCAAAAAATCAGCCGGGTGTGGTAGCGCATGCCTGTAATTCCGGCTACTCGGATCGCCGGAGACCAGCAGATCGAGGCTGCCGTGGCCGGGAGCGGCCACTGCACTCCAGTCTGGGCGACAGAGTGAGACTCCAACTCAAAAAAACAAAAAAGAAAAGCACATTCCTTATATAATTAAGATAATTATCTAAAACAAATTAACAAACATCAAAATCACAATAGAATTTTAGAGGAATTCCTCTTAGATTTAAAACAAAACTTAGATTGTGAGTACAAAAAAGGTAAGATAAAATAAAACAAAGCTATTTTTGACAGATAGACAAAATAATAATAAATAACCAAAACAATTTATGTAGGAATAGAAAACATTATAAAAATATATAATATTTTCTACTTGAAAACCTCAAGATAAATGGGAGATTATTTTGAACACTTTGCATGTTCAAAAATGTGACTGATTTTAAAATTTTCAGACAAAATAACATTTAAGTTTTTTGTCTTAACAATACGTTCAATATGGTAGCCATTAGCCACATGTGGCTATTGAGCATACGAAATGTGACTAGTCTGGCCAGGTGCTGTGGCTCAAGCCTGTAATCCCAGCACATTGGGAGGCGGAGGCGAGAGGATTGCCTGAGTCTGTGGGTTCAAGACCAGCCTAGTCAACATGGTCAGAACTCATCTCTACAATAAAAAGAAAAAAAAAAAAAATTTTCTGGGCATGGTAGAATGCACCTGTAGTTCTGGTTACATAGAAGTCTGAGGTGGAAGGATCACCAGAGCCCAGTAGATGCTGGGATGGCAGTGAACATGCTACTGCATTCCAGTCTGGGTGACAGAGTGAGACTCTGACTCAAAAGCAAAATACTAATAAACGAAATGTGACTAGTTCAAGTAAAGATACCCAGTAAGTAAAAAATCATACCAGAATCAAAGACTTAATATGAAAAACAAAAGAAATGTAACAGAACTCATATTCTTCATAAATATTGATTATATGTTAAAATGACAATATTTTGGAGTTACTGAATGAAATAAAATATATATTAATAACATTTCACCTGTTTCTTCTTACTCTTTTATTGTGGCTACTAGAAAATTTTAAATTACGTATTGCACACATGACTTGACTATGGGTCATGATATAGTTCTATTACACAGTGCTGGCCTGTGAACGTGAAATTTAAAAGCAAATAGATAACATGATAGAAAAATTACTTTCTTTATAAAAGCAGTTCAGAGTCAGTAAAATCTAGGGATAAAAATATAAGATAGTGTAAGATAGTTATAGGAATTATATGATTAAAACTGTAAAACCGTGTCTCGGGCTGTGTGTGTGTGTGTGTGTGTGTGTGTGTGTGTGTGTGTGTAAGAGATAGAGAAATTGAGAGAGAGATATTTACAATGAAGCAGGTTCCTGTCATGTTTCACTTATCACAAAGTGTAATTTAAATTATGCTACCTAGCACTGGCTGTGTTCAGTATGATCCAGTATCAAATTATCAGTATTGCAAATTGCTTGCTAAAGTAATTGGTAGAGGCAATATAAATTTCGTTAAAAAATATATTTTAAGAAATCTTTGAAATATTTTAAAATTCATCAGAATAAACACATGGGAAAAGCTAAGAAATATTTTATAAATTAGAAAATTAATTATTGGTACTTTTCCTGTTTCTAGGACAAAACACAAACTTGTTAACATTCGAAAATAAAGATGACATTTTTAGTTAGTGAGAAAATAATGCATTACTTAAGAATTTAATATTAAGTTAACTGTCTAACCACATAGAAACAGAACAATAACATTAAATACATTTCTTCACAATTTATACAAAATAAATGGAGTACTAAAGTTTTACGTATGTTTCATTGTAAAATTAATATGTTACCTAACCACTTAAAAAATATAATCTTGGTGGAAGGAAGGCATACTTAAGCATGATACAAATGTTGGAATTATATTAGAAAACGGTTTGAAGAAATAAATGAAGTATGAAATAGGGCAAGTTGTTCAACCTCACAGTAATGAAGGGAATGCAAACTAAAAGATGTTAATTACTCAGATATTGAAATATATCATCATTCATTAAATAAATCACCATTCATTTACTGGGAGAAATGACAAATACCAAAGACAGGACTTTAGGCAGTAAAACACAATAAGGTTAAAGGAAAAAAAAAAATACCAAAATATAAATTAATTAATTAATTTTATCCTTCTATTCCCCTCATTCCAGTTCCCTTTGATAGAAAATTATTATTAGAAGAACTTAATATCTTGATCTAAAATGTTAACAATGTGGTATGAATATAAATGTTTATCCTCTTGTAATGTGGAAGAACATTTGTAGACTGAATTTTAGTTTGAGGAATGAATAAATATCATTTATCTGAACATGAATTTTGAATTATTTTGAAATGTCAGCTCTTAAACAACATAAAAAGTCATCTCTAAGTAGTAAACTTTAATATCAGATTTGATTTCTATTCAAATCTTGTGTGTTCACAGTTTTTATTGCAGAAAAAATATATTGTTTTGCAGAAGTTAAACACTATTAATTCCTATTTGATTGCTTTGATGTGCTTATTTCTTTAAACAAAAATCTCTTTTTAAATACTTTTTTGATATGTGAGCTCATGGTTACTCTGAAATTAATCCTGAGTGCAAAATGCTGATGAAGGATTTAGAGTTTACTAAAAGTGGTTATCTTGATGTATCTGTCGCTATTTTCTTGATAGGGAATGAATCATAATTTACTTTAAATGTTTTTGTGTGTGAATTTACAAAAGTCAACAGCAGGCAACAACCACTTTCCAAAGCAGGAAAAATATTGTGTGGCCAGGCTTTCTTTTTGCTCTTAGGTGGGCCTTCTCATTTGTATTGTGATGCTTACTTGTAATATGGACATTAAACTGAAAATGTCAGGCTGAATATTAACAAAATGACTACAACTAGACAAAGACTTAGAAAAACACTTCTTTTACAATTTTATCTATACAGATCTGCTTATATAGAACTGAAATGAACCTTAAACATAGCCTAGTTTAAAGATAAGGAGCACATTTTATAATTTACTTGAGCTTGGTTGATGCAGCAGCAGCTAATTTAAACATACTAGGTCTGACAATTAAGTTTGCATACTTGCCACCGTGTGCTTATGTTGGCAGCACTGTATAAACAACTCAGTAAAGTTTCATAACCTTGATATATCAGTATCCACAGCTGTGTCTATGTCAATGTGTGGTGGTGTCTTGCTGAGTGGCACTCATTATTATTATTACATGTTTTTGTGTGCCATTGGGAGAAAGTCAGAGCTCAAATTAGCAAACGTTACATTTCTTATTAAACTTGGCAAGAGTGGAAGTGAAATCAGGGACATGTTAATCCATGTTTATGGGATAATGCCATGAAGAAAATGACAGTGTACAAATGGATTAAACATTTTTTGGATGGGAGAGAAAGCGTTACTGATGAAGAGAGGTCAGGACAACCAGTAACAAGCAGAAGTGATGAAAACATTGCAAAAATTAATTGAATTGTACGTCAGAATTGCTGAC
The DNA here is from genome assembly GCF_000164805.1 of Carlito syrichta. NCBI lineage: Eukaryota > Metazoa > Chordata > Mammalia > Primates > Tarsiidae > Carlito > Carlito syrichta. The sequence goes on along the minus strand of NW_007232815.1, from coordinate 116,632 downwards.
TGACTGTGAGAAGCATAGCAGATCAAATAAACATCGATATAGAAACAGTTAGGAAAATCTTAACTGAAAATCTTGGCATGAGAAAGGTGTGTGCAAAAAATGGTGCCAAAACTCTTGCATCATGACAATGCACCAGCTTACACAGCACTGTTTGTGAGGAAGTTTTTAGCCAGTAAACAAATAACTGTATTGGAACACACTCTCTGTTTACCTAATCTGACACCCAAATAATTTTTTCTTTACTTGAAGATAAGGGAAATATTGAAAGGAAGACATTTTGATGACATTCAGAGCATCAAGGGTAACATAACAACAGCTCTCATGGCCATTCCAGAAAAAGAGCTTCAAAGTTGCTTTGACTAGGAGCTGGTATCGATGCATAGCTTCCCAAGGGGAGTACTTCAAAGGCGACTTAGTGATATTGTGCAATGAGGTATGTAGTACTTTTCCTAGGATGTGTTCATGAACTTAATTGTCAGACCTCGTAGGTCTCAATGTTCTAAAGTAACATTCTTTCCTTTATCCCATACCAGTAATGTAGTCTTGCAAGTGGAACTGAGGGGCAGGGGAATGTAGAGACCTGTTTTAGTACAGCTTTTTTTAATTATTTTTTTTGAGTTGGAGTCTCACTCTGTCGCCCAGACTGGAGTGCAGTGGCCGCTCCTGGCCACCGCAGCCTTGACCTGCTGGGCTCCGGCGATCCTTCCGCCTCAACCTTCCAAGTAGCCGGAATTACAGGCATGCGCTACCACACCTGGCTGATTTTTTGATTTATTGTAGAGATGAGGTCTCGCTGCCCAGGCGGTTCTCGAACCCGCGGGCTCAGGCAATCCACTCACCTCAGCCTCCCAAAGGCGCGGGATTACAGGCTGAGCCACCGAGCCCGGCTAGTACAGCTTTTAGAAAATGGTTGCTAATTTATTTTGTGAATATCTTCTACATCAAATAGTCTACTAGTTATCTTCATATAATTAAAAAAAATATATGTATACATGTATTTCCTGTTTTATCAGTCATATATTTTGACTGAAGTTTGACTCGTTGCCTATTAAATGAGGATATCAGCATCCTTACTCTTTTTTTATCTGTCTTCTGCATATACTTCTGTCTTCACATTTCTGCTATTTGTTTAAAACACTTAAATGCTCTGTGACCATAAATATATTTCTCTTAACTTACTCATAGCTATATTCTTAAAGCTGGTTCTTTATGAAGACTTTTCACTTTAATGAAAATGTTGATATATGATTCATTGTAAAGCCAAGTAGAGGATTTTGCTTATATTTATTTCTGCATAGCTTTTTGGTTTGAAGAAGTAACTAATAATCCCACGAATCTTCTCCCCTCAACACTTCCAGTGACCAGTTATTTTCACTTTCTCCTGGTGCATCTGTCTCACACACAGAGCTACTGTCTCAATTTACTGCCATGGGATTCACCTGCGGTGTTTACCTAAGTTGCATATGACATTTTTGGATTTTCTTGCTTTTCTGGTTTTAATTTTGTTTTTCTTCTTTTTGGCTATAGAAAGTCCATACCTTCCCAGAGTATTTCTAGTGTGTCTGAATATTGTCTTTATTCCATTTCTAACTTTTTCAATTATTTATTTATTTCAAACACAGAGTCTCGCTCTTTCTGCCAGTCTGGAGTGTGGTGTTATGATAATTGTTCACTGCAGCCTTGTACTTCTGGGCTCAAGCAATCCTCTTGCCTTCCGAGGAGCTAGGACTACAGGCGCATTTACCATCACACCTAATTTTTTTTTTCAACAGACAGGATCTTGCTGTGTTGCCCAGTCTGGTCTCAGACTCCTGGCTCCAAGAAATCCTTCTATTTCAGCCTCCCAGAGTGCTGGAATTACAGGCATCCATCATGCCTGGCTTGAATAATGTCATTATTCTATTATCACACTAGTAAGATCTTTTTTGCATTTCTTTTCACAGACTCTTTTAATTTCAAAATTTGTGTCCATCTGCTCTATGAAACATATTTTATTATTGCCTAGATAATTTTTTCCTCTATAATTTTTTCTTCATTCTTAAATTTCTCTTGATTTGCTGCTGGATCTCCTGAATTGGTTTTCTAAATCTAAATCTTATTTTCTCTTATCTTTTCCCAATCTTTGTTATTTTTTCTTACTTATTGAGAGAATTTCTTATCTTGCTGCTCTTGTATTTGTTCTTTTTATTTGAACCATAGCATTTTAATTTCCAAGAGCTCTGATGACTCCTTTTCCCAGACATTTCTATCACATTTTGTAAATGAAATAATTCTTTTGAATGTCTCTAAATGTATTACGGTTGGTAATAGAATTGTTAAACGATTTTCTGTGAGTGAGCTCTCGATATCTCCATCTTTGTGATTCACTGATTTTGCTGAAGAGCAAGGTATGAGGAGTTCTCGGGAACGCTGCATATTGCATAGTGCTTATTGACTTAGAGGGGCTCTTCCGTTGTATTATACTTGGCTTAGAGCTCATGTCACTACGAAGGTCCCCAAGTATCAGAATGCCATTGAAGTCACACTTTCTGTACAGATTACCCTCCAGACTTCTGTTTATATTCCTTGCTGCTTATTGTGGTGAGTCAGGAGTAGGAGAAATAAGGTAGGAAATGCTTCCAGATCTGTAAATAGTATTTGTACGCCATTCCCACTTCATGTGTTCAGTTCCATGTCTTTCTTGTACCCTCATGAGTACCAGGCACCTCTCAGTTTCAAACTACTGTGTGGCTTTACTGAGAGTACTGTCTCATTTCTCAGTTGTGCCTCACACTGTACTTACTCCATTCAAGTGCAATAGTTGGCACTCTACAGTGGACTCGTAACCTTTCAGAATTTGAAAAAACTTGGTTCTTTACTAACCTCTTGCTTGTTGCACGTTTTGACTTGTTTTTCATACTTTCATTTTAATTGGGTTTCGGGAAGGAAAGAAAATATATGCATGTGGTAAATTCCTCATCTTTAACCTGACGTTATCTAGAGATTTTAATTTCCATGTTAATAATCTGCCTACCACTAAGTAATTACAGAGATTTCCATCTCTTTAAGTGCACAGGTTAAATATTTTTTTCTCATCTTCTGACTTTCTCCATACTACACATAAAAACTATTCTGTTATTAATAACAATGCCATCGACTATTTTCATGATAATAATATTTCACTTTGTTTTGAATAGAATTTTGTTATATCTCTCTCATTTGATTAAAATAGATTTTCCAGTTTCTTAAACCATTCGAAGCAAAGACAAAAGCTTTTGACAGAAAATCCATGTCACTTGCTTGGAAATAACTTTTGCTCTTGAGAACACACACTTCTGAAGTTCAAGTTTGCTCCTAAGTTTCAACTCAACCCTCAAGCAATTTGACTTTGGAACAAAAAGAAATGTGTTATATGAGTTGTCTTTTTATGTATTTAAGATCTTATACTTAAAGAGGCAATTACTAATGAAACTGACATTCTTACAATCAAAATTGACAATAGCCCTGTATCTTCATCTTTGTCAGACTTTAAGGACTAAAGATGAAATACTCCAAAGCATTTAGATTATTTGACACATTTTAATGCATCCCAAAAATGAAAATAGTTTGTGAAATGTGGTTGTCATTGTCAGCCATTGTACTTTTCCTTTTACAGATAATTCTAATTTTTAGTGCTTCACAACTAGGATACTACATAATTCTCAAGTGGCTTCTTTTCTTTGTGCTATCACCCTGAAACTCTAGTGCAGAGGCTGAGTTGTACTTACATATTCTAAAGCCCTGTTTCCATAATTTCTGCCAATATTGGCTGATATCCTAAGAAAATACACTTTCAAAAAAATTTAATTATTTACTTGAATTTTAGACGTAGATTTTAATGGGCTCTGGATTTTATTATGACTGTCAGGTTTTAAAAAAACTTTATATAATTTTCTGAATTTAGGAAAACTACTAAAATAATCACAATATTGAATGAAACACATTTTGGGATATCTTTCTCCTTAAATATAATTTAACAGTAAATCAATTCTTATAACTGTGATCTTTGTTTAGGGTATGTCTGCATTGAATTACTAGTTTGAACAAATATTCTGTAGCATGATGTAAAGAGCAATAGATTAGGATTAGAAGACTAAATATTAAATCTCAGCTGTGGAAAGTCAGAAGTCTGCCGGGCTCGGTGGCTCAACCTGTAATCCCACGCCTTTGGGAGGCTGAGGTGAGTGGATTGCCTGAGCCTGCGGGTTCGAGACTCGCCTGGGCAGCGAGACCTCATCTCTACAATAAAATCAAAAAATCAGCTGGGCGTGGTAGCGCATGCCTGTAATTACGGCTACTTGGAAGACTGAGGCGGAAGGATCGCCGGAGTCCAGCAGGTCGAGGTTGCGGTGGCCAGGAACGGCCATTGCACTCCAGTCTGGGTGACAGAGTGAGACTCCAACTCAAAAAAAAAAAAAAAAAAAAAGAAAGTCAGAAGTCTAAAGATTACTAGCACTTGGGGGTACTAACACGGGAGGATACCTTGATGCCAGCCTGGTTAATTAAACAAGACCCCGGCTCTACAAAAAGATAAAAAGCTTAGCTGGGTGTAGCAGTGCATGTCTATAGTCCCAGCTATTCAGGAGGCTATGGCAGGAGGATTGCTTGAGCCTAAGAGTTCAAGGCCTCAGTGAACCGCAATCATGCCACTGCACTCCATCCTGGGCAAGAGTGAAACTCTGTCTCAATAAATAAATTATTAAATAAATACATAACTCGATGTAACATTTTTTTGGTATATTCATTCATTCACATAATGCAGTGCAAATATATAAATAATGCAGTACTTGAGAATTGCACAATTCCATTGATGAAGATCTTGCTTTGCTTGATATTATAAACCATCCATTTTATGACATGATGCAGACTCAGCCTTCATTTCTATAAGAATTTAATCATGAGACTACAATTTTGCCAGTATTACTATACACACTGAAATATTCAGCACCCAGCATGGGATGTAAGTACATATAAAGCAGCCATAAACTCTAGCCCTTTAATGAAAAGAATACAAATGAGTCATTATATTATTCTTATTTGTTTTATTTACAGTTTTCACTTGTTCTCTTATTTGCCATCTTTTTTTAAATATGAAAATCAAAGAAAAGCATAGATATGTATGATATTTTATCAACATTAAATTATACGTGCTAAAGGTTTACATTTTAATGATTATAGTGATTATTAAAAAAACCTTTGAAAACTTTCATTTTTTTTCCTTGCTTCTCAAGTAGTCAAGAAAAATGGGTGACTGTATCAAGTATCCGAGCATAGTTTATAAAATATAGTTCCTGATGATGACATAATGTTTTCAAAAGTCATAACGTGGACAAAGACACATTCCTACTCAAGGTTCTATTCTGGGGAACACATTGTTTTGCAAATGCCTCATATTATCATGATTTTTCAAAATGACAAACACAAACATCTCTTTCAGGAGGTCCCTTAGGCTTCTCTGCTATGTGGGCCGAGAGATGTTGTAGAAGCAATTTGTGCCAAGTAAAAACTGAACATCCCTCAGGTCAGAGGAGAAAAGAGACACTAGGAGAGCATATTGGCAATTTGAACATATTCCAGGTCAAGCATTGACAGAATGGATATCTGGGTAGACCACAACTTCAGGAAGGAAGAAGAGATACAATAGAAATATAGACTGAGATTGATATCAGCCTAAGGATAAGGATTGGCAACAAACTTTGTCCTTCCTGGAGCTAGCTGGAACTAAAGTTAGGACTCTACTTTGGGTGTCCTGGTGAAGAAACAGATCACCCAGGAGCTCTAGGGAAAATGGAGTTTTGGTCTCCTGAGTGGGGCGTTTTGTGAATAAGGGGAAAAATAAATAGGCATCTAAAGGCCTCAAGTGGGTCTCTAGCATCAATTCCCTGATGGCTTGGTTTAACAAAAGTACTAATGTTGTGCTGGTTTTGAGGCAAGATTCTTGAATTAATGATCCAAGAATTTATCTCTGGCTCATAGATAGTAATGGAAGATCATGCAACGGTCTCAGTATATCCGGCTGGGTTGAACAACTTTTCCTAAATTAAATTTACTGTATTAGGAATATTTATGCTTCTTTGCTGCAAATATTTTTCCTCTGTTGCATTGCTTGTGTATTATTTCCCTCTTTTACTAGTTTACTTTTTTATTTTAAAGATTTGGAATTCAAATAATAATAATAATTTGAAAAGCAGATGTCTCGTGATACTAAATAAAACATTACACTCTGGTTTTCTTCATTATTCTGCATAACTAAAAAAATTGGAAATTTGTTAATTGCCTTAACTATGTTTATCTATCTTCTCTTTAAAACTATTCTTAGAGACTATCTCTAAATGGAAAGTACCTACATTCTGAAAGTCAAGTAAGAGCGTCCTAATGAAGTAGTCTGTTCTTGCTTTTTCATCCTTCTTAAAAAGAAATATTTGTGAGTTAGTGAAAATATTAAAACAAAAAGACACCCAAAACAAACAAAATACTTGTATTATAGTCAACAATATTAAATTAATTTTTAAAATTCCAGATGTAATAATAATTATATGATACTACAATGGTAGTGAATACGTCATCACACATTTGTCCAAACCTATAGAATGTACAACACCAAGAATGCACTTTAATGTAAACTATGAACTCAGGGTGATAATGATGTGTCTATGTAGGTTTATCAACTGTGACAAAAAGACCACTCTGGTGAGGGATGTTGATAATTGCAGGAGGACGGCTATATATGTGTGAGGGTGGGGAGATGTGGGAAATCTCTGTACCTTCATCTAAATTTTGCTGTGTACCTAAAACTGCTCTTTAAAAAAAATTTAAAAAGTTAAACAAAATAAAGTCTTCTACTAAATGTGAACAAACAAGAAACAATTAAAATAAAATAAAATGTTTTCGAATGTTTAAACATTTTAAAAGAAGACAAAAAATAAGGCCAGTATTTTATTCTGTGGCCTGTTGTGTTTGGACGTAAATCATAGATACTACAATTACTGAGCTAGGATTCTATTCTGGGATACGAAAAGACATTCCACATTTACAGGTCAGACTCATTTACTGTGGACTTCTGATACCTTACCAGTCTGGCTGATGTTTAGATGTGTGACAATCTTTTCTTTGTGCCTCTGAGTTTGTCTGGCCAAATTGGTCCATGCTGAAGGAAGAATAACCTTAAAGCTTAGAGGAAAACAAACTTATTCACATAGTTACTGATTCAGTCAATACTCACCAAAATTATTAATACTAGCTAATTGCCAAGTGCTGGACTAGGTACTCTACATTCAGCAGAAAATCAGTGAATTACTATGTTATAACTTAAGTGGTTTACATATTAAACTGTGCACTTCAATAGCACTTTAAATAAACAAACAAAAATAAAACTGAGCTCATAATTTTTCTGTTTATACTCCTAAATTGTCTGCATCCTCTGACATTTATATCAACATTTACCCTGTTGTCTAAATCACTTTAGGACTCACTTTTGATTTCTCCCTTTTGCTTAACATCCATATCTAAACAAATCTTTATGTTTTGTTCATTCTTCTAAAACACTTCAACTTCTATTTCCATCTTCATTGCCTCTACTTCAGTTTAGACTACTGTCTTCTGTCATGAAATTATTGCTATTATCTACCAACCAACCTCTTTTTTCCTTTTTTTTTTAAATTTTTTTGAGTTGGAGTCTCACTCTGTCACCCAGACTGGAGTGCAGTGGCCGCTTCCGGCCACCGCAGCCTCGATCTGCTGGGCTCCAGCGATCCTTCCGCCTCAGCCTTCCAAGTAGCCAGAATTACAGGCATGCGCTACCACACCCGGCTGATTTTTTTTATTTATTGTAGAGATGAGGTCTCGCTGCCCAGGCGAGTCTTGAACTCGTGGGCTCAGGCAATCCACTCACCTCAGCCTCCCAAAGGCACGGGATTACAGGCTGAGCCACCGAGCCCGGCTCTTTTTTCCTTTTTAAATGAACTTTTAGATGTGTACTCTTTTACAAAGCTGTTTTTAAAATAAATTCCATTGAATGTATTTGAAGTTTGCAGCATGAAGCTATGGGATAACAATAGGTAATAATTTTACTATCTATAAAATTACTGTCTATAGTAGTTACTATGGTGAAGCATATTAACATGTCTACCATCTTACATAGTTACTGTCTCTGAATGTTTTATTTCTTTCTCTTTTTAAAAAATATTTCACATGTAAATGAGATCATGCAATATTTTTCTCTCTGTGGTTGACTTATTTCAATAAGCATAATGTCGTCCGGAGACATCCATGTTATAACAAACGACAGCATCCATTGTTCCATTTTGAATGGAAAAATTTATTCCATTGGTCTCTGTTTCTGTTTTTCTTTTTGAATCGGGACTTCACTTTGTCATCCAGGCTAGAGTGCAGTGTCACACTCATGGCTACCACAGCCTCAACCTGTTGGGCTCTTACTATCCTTTCACCTCAGCCTTCCAAGTATCTGGGACTACAGACATGTCCCACCATACCTGGCTAATTTTTTTGATTTATTGCAGACATGAAGTCTGAACATATTACCCAGGCTGATCTTGCACTCCTGGACTCAGGCAATCCTTTCGCCTTGGTCTCCCAAAGTTGTGGGTTTGCAGGTTGATTATATGTGATCTGTGGGTTTTTCATGATTGGATTTTATTGTTTTAAGGACTTTTTTCCTATACCTAAATTGCACATTTTTTTTATCAAGAAAGGATGATGAACTTTGTTAAATGCTTTTTCTGCAGTTAAATAATATACTCATGTTTTTATCTTTCATTCTGTTAATGTGATATAGCATAGTGACTGATTTTCCTATGTTAAGCTAGCCTTGTATGCTAGATAAATTGTACTCAGTCATGATGCATTTTTAAAAATGTATTACTTATTTCGGTTTGCTAGTATTTTATTGAGGATTTTTGCATTCATGTTCATTAGTGATATTTACTTGTAGTTTTCTTTTCTTGTGATGCCTTTGTTTGGCTAAGGTGAAAAGGTGCTATCCTAAGACATTTTTGGAAGTATTCCTTCTACCTATAATTTTGGGAAGAGTTTGAGAAGTATTGGTAATAATTCTTCCTTAATATTTGGCATAATTCAGCTGTAAAGCAATCTGATTCTACACTATTCTTTGTTAGAAGCTTTTTAGTATCTTCTTCAATCTCTTTGTTTTGTTATTAGTCTCTTCAAGCTTTCTATTTATTTCTGATTCAATCTTGGTAGGTCTTTTTTTTTCCTGAACATTTATCTATGTCTTCTAGTCTATTCAATTTGTTGACATATAATTGTTTTCAATAGTTCTTTATGATTTTTTTTTAATTGCTGGGACATCTGTTGCAAAGTCTTAATTTTCATTTCTGTTTATTTGACTCTTCTCTCTGTTTTTCTTAGTCTAGTTAGCTGTTTATTGATTTTGCTTATTTTTACAAGTAACCAACTATTGATATGTTGTTTTAAAAATATTTTTATGTTCTTTGTTTCTTTCTTTTTATTTCTTTTCTGTTCTTTGTTATCCTCTTTCTTCTGCCAACTTTGGATTTAGTCTTTTTTTTTTTCCTATCTCTTTGAGACATTTTAGTCTATATATATGGGACATTCTAAAAATAAAGTCATTTATTGCTATAAACTTTCCACTTAGAACTGTATTTGCTACATCCCATGGATCTTGATATGTGATGTTTCTATTGTCATTTGACTCAAGATTAAAAAAAAATTCTGCTTTGATTTCTTCTTTGATGAATTGATTGTTTAGAAGTATATTGTTTAATTCCATATATTTGTTAATCTTCCAAGATTCACTCTCTTATTGATTTCTAGTTTAATACCATTGTAGTTGGAAACAATACAATATTCTTAACTTTTTTTAAACTTGTTTTTGGCCTAACATATGGTGTATTCTGAAGAATATTCAATGTGCACCAAAGAAGAATGTATATTCTGTTGGATGGAAAGATGTATATATGTCTGTCAGGCTGATTTATACAGTTCAAGCTTAATATTTTCTAATTAATTTTCTGTGTGGTTGATCTATCTATTGTTGAAAGTGAGATATTGAAGTCCCCTATTATCATTGTATTGTTGAAAGTAAGGTATTGAAGTTCCCTACTATTATTTTATTGCTGTTTATTCATGTCCATTAATATTGATTTATGTTTAGGTGCACCAATGTTGAGTATACACATATATATTTGCAATTGTTATGTCATCTATTTTTTGTTTTTTTTAAAAATTTTTTATTTTAAAATGTGAAGTACAATTCAGTGTTAGGTATACAAATGGTCATTGTACAGATTTTGGGCCTCACTTTGGTCCCCACTTCCCCTGGTTTGAGATCAGGTACCCTTATTGACAAAGTGCCCTCCCCTTCCTCCCCTAGCAGTTTCCCACTACTGCCAATCCCTTTCCCGTAGTATTATGATGATTGTTCAGGGTCCGCTTATGAGTGAGAACATGTGGTACTCAGGGCTTTGTTTCTGTGATAGATCACTGAGTATTATAGACTCTAAATTCATCCAGGTTGCTACAAAATTCATAATCTTGTCCTTCTTTATGGCTGCATAATATTCCATCAAATATATATACCACATTTTTTTTTAATCCAGTCCACTTTCAATGGGCAGCATGGTTGATTCCATGTGTTTGCTATTGTGAATAATGCTGCAATAAACATGCTTGTGCAGGTATCTTTTTATACAGTGATTTCAGTTCCTCCGGGTATATTTCCAGAAGGGGGATTGCTGGGTCATATGGAAGGTCAGTTGTTAGATCTCTTAGGAATCGCCACACTGTTTTCCACAGAGTTTATACTAGTTTACATTCCCACCAACAATGTAGAAGTATTCCCGTTTCCATGCGTCCTCTCCAGCATATGTTGTTTTTTGAGTTATTGATGATGGCCATCCTGACTGGAGTTAGGTGGTATTTCAGTGTGGTTTTAATTTGCATTTCTTTGATGATTAGTAAGGCTGAACATTTTTTCATGTATCTGTTGACTGCTTGTATGTCTTCTTTTGAGAAGTGTCTATTCATATCTTTTGCCCACTTTTTTTTTTTTTTTGAGTTGGATTCTTACTCTGTTGCTCAGGCTGGTGTGCAGTAGCATGCTCACGGCCACTGCAGCCTCAACCTGCTGGGCTCAGACAATCCTTCCACCTCAGCCTTCCAAGTAGCTGGGACTACAGACACGTGCCACCAAGCCCAGCTAATTTTTTAATTTACTGTAGAGATGAGGTTTCACCAACTTGCCCAGGCTGGTCTTAAATCCATGGGCTCAGGCAATCCTCTCACCTTGGCCTCCCAAAGTGCTGGCATGAGCCACCGTGCCTGACTTGCCCACTTTTAAATACAGCTGTTTGTTGTTTTTCTTTTCAGCACATTTGAGTTCCTTGTAGATCCTGAATGTTAGGGCTTTGTAAAATATGTAATTGGCAAATATTTTTTTCCATTCTGTGGGCTGTCTCTCGCTCTCTTGATGGTTTCTTTTGCTTTGCAGAAGCTCTTCAGTTTGATGAGGTCCCACTTGTCTATCCTATCTCTTATGGCATGGGCATTTGGGGTTTTGATAGGAATTGGTTGCCAGTTCCAATTTCCATAAGGAAGTCTCCTGCATTTTCTAAGTTTTTTGTAGTTTGAGGTTTTACATTTAAGTCTTTGATCCATTTAGAGTAGATGTTTGTGTATAGTGATAGGTAGAGGTCTTGTTTTAATCTTTTGCATGTGGTTGACCAGTTTCTCCAGCATCACTTACTGAATAAATCTTCTTCTCCCCAGTTGTTAGAGGCTTTGTGCAAGAAGAGTTGGTTGAGAAATTGAGGTTTTGCTTCCAGAATCTCTATCCTGTTCTATTGGTTTATATGCCTCTTCTTGTACCAATACCAGACTGTTTTGAATATTGTAGCTTTATAATAAAATTTAAAGTCTGGACGTGTGATACCTCCCTTTGTTTCTTTTGCTGAGGATTGTTTTGACCATTCATGACAGTGTTTATGTTTCCATATGAATTTCTGTATGGTCACTTCCAGGTCAGAGAAGAATGATGATAGTAATTTAATAGCTATTGCATTAAATCTGTAGATTGCCTTGGGTAGGATGAGCATATTTACAATGTTGATTCTTCCAATCCATGAGCATGGAATATTTTTCCATTTGTTTGTGCCATCTTTTTTTTTTAAATTTTTATTGTAAAGATGTGGGATGCAATTCAGGGTTAGATATACAAATATTGATCATGCAGATTAATGAAGTATGCCCCTTCCTCCCCTAGCAGTATCCCTCAACTGCCAATCCCACCCCACCCCACCGACAATTTCCCATTACTGCCAATCGCTTTCTTATAGTATTATAATTGTTCAAAGTCCTCTTATGAGTGAGAAAATATGGAACTCTGTTATTTGTTTCTGTGATAAATCAGAGTATGATTGACTCCAATTCCATCCAGGTTGCTGCAAAGTCCATATATTTTTCATTCTTTATGACTGTATAATATTCCATTATATATATGTACCACATTTTTTTTAAATCCAGTCCAGCTTCAATGGGCAACATGGTTGGTTCCATGTTTTTGCTACTGTGAATAGATCTGCAATAAACATATGTGTGCAGGTATCTTCTTTGTAGAATAATTTGAGTTCCTCAGGTATATTCCCAACAGGGCGATTGCTGGGTCATATGGAAGGTCAATATCTAGTTCTTTCAGAAATCTCCAGACTGTTTTCCAGAGAGGTTGTACAAGTTTGCATTTCCACCCCAGCAGTGTGGAAGCGTTCCTTTTTCTCCACATCCTTGTCAGCATCTGTTGTTGTTTGTTTTATAAATGATGGCCATTCTTACAGGGGTTAGGTGGTATCTCAATGTGGTTTTGACTCGCACTTCTCTGATGATGAGTGAGGCTGAGCATTTTTTCATGTGTCTGTTGGCTGACCATATATCTTCTTTTGAGAAGTGTCTATTTATGTCTTTTGCCCACTTTTTAAAGGGGCTGTTTGTTTTTTTCCCTTTGGTACATTTGAGTTCCTTATAGGTCCTAGATGTTAGGCTTTTGTTAGATATACAGTTGGCAAATATTTTTTCCCATTCTGTGGGCTGCCTCCCTGCTCTCTTGATGGTTTCTTTTGCTTTGCAGGAGCTCATTAATTTATGAGGTCCTGCTTATCTATCTTATCTATCTTCTTTCTTTCTTTTTTTTTTTTTTTTGAGTTGGAGTCTCACTCTGTCGACCTGCTGGACTCTGGCGATCCTTCCACCTCAGCCTTCCAAGTAGCCGGAATTACAGGCATGTGCTACCATGCCCAGATGATTTTTTGATTTTATTGTAGAGATAAGGTCTCGCTGCCCAGGAGGGTCTCGAACCTACAGGCTCAGACAATCCACTCACCTCAGCCTCCCAAAGGCGCGGGATTACAGGCTGAGCCACCGAGCCCGGTTCTATCTTATTTCTTAAAATATTGACCTTTAGCGTTCTGAGTAGAAATTGTTCCCAGTTCTGATTTCCATACAGTGTCTCCTGCATTTTTAAGATTTTTATAGTTTGAGATTTTACATTTAGGTCTTTTTTTTTTTTTGAGTTGGAGTCTCACTTTGTCACCCAGACTGGAGTGCAGTGGCCGCTTCCGGTCACTGCAGCCTTGACCTGCTGGATTCAGACGATCCTTCCTCCTCAGCCTTCCAAGTAGCCGGAATTACAGGCATGCGCTACCACGCCCGACTGATTTTTTGATTTATTGTAGAGATGAGGTCTCGCTGCCCAGGCGGGTCTCAAACCCACGGGATCAGGCAATCCACTAGGTCTTTGATCTATTTAGAGTTAATTTTTGTATATGGTGATAGGTAGGGGTTCTGTTTCAGTCTTCTGCATATGGTCAGCCAGTTTTCCCAGCACCATTTGCTGAATAGGTTTCCTCTCTCCAATAGTTGTTGGAGGCTTTTTCAAAGATAAGTTGGTGAGGAATTGAGGTTTTGCTTCCGGAATCTCTGTCCTGTTCCATTGGTCTATGTGCCTGTTTTTATACCCATACGAGGCTGTTTTGATTACTGTAGATTTATAGTAGAGTTTGGAATCTGGAAATGTGATACCCATGCTTTGTTTCTCTTGCTAAGGATTGTTTTGGCTATTTGTGGTTTTTTATGTTTCCATATGAATTTCTGTATTGTCGCTTCCAGGTCTGAGAAGAATGATGTTAGTAATTTAATGGGTATTGCATTGAATCTGTAGATCGTCTTTGGTAGGATGGACATCTTAACAATGTTGATTCTTCCTATCCATGAGCATAGTATATTTTTCCATTTGCTTGTGTCTTCTTGGATTTCTTTGAGCAGTGTTTTGTAATTCTCATTGTAAAGGACTTTCACTTCTCTGGTTAGAAAGATTCCGAGGTATTTCATTTTTTTGTGTGGCTATTGTGAATGGGATTGTGCTTTTTATTTGGGTCTCTGCCTACTTGTTATTGGTATATAGGAATGCAGCTATCTTTTGCACATTTGTTTTGTACCCTGAGACTTTGCCAAAGTCCTTTATCAGTGCCAGCAGGCTTTTGACAGATTCCCTTGGATTTTCAAAGTATAGGATCATATCATCAGTAGAGAAGAATAACTTGACTTCCTCTTTTGCTATTTGGAATTGTTATGTCATCTTGGTGAATTATTATGTTATGGAATTGTTATGTCATCTTGATGAATTATTATGTTGTGGAATTGTTATGTCATCTTGATGAATTAATCCATGAATCATGAAATAATGATCTTCTTTGTCTCTTGTAGCAGTTTTTTACTGGGAATTTATTTTACCTTATATAACTACTTCTTTTCTTTTTTTGGTTACTATTTGGATGGAATATATGATGATTTTATGTGGTACTATGCTTTGATTCCTTTCTCTTTCTTGTTTGTGTATTTGCTGTAGTTTTGTTTGGTTGTTTTATTTGTTTAATTGTTTTTGCTTTGTGATTATCAGGGAGATTACATGAAATATTAGTTATAATAGACTGTTTTAAGCTGACAGCACTTTAACTTTGGTCACACAAATACTATAGATTTTTATTCTCCCCCACAATGTATATTTTTGTTGTTACAATTGACATTTTTATTGTGTATTCCTTAACAATTTATTGTAGCTATGGTGACCATTTTGAATTATCTTTCATAGTAGAGTTTTGAAATATTTTTATATACTATTATTACAGCAATAGAATAGTCAGAATTTTACTATGACTATACCTCTATTAGTGAGTTTTATATTTCCCTATATTTTCACGATAGTAAGTATCCTTCTTTTGTTTCTAGTTGAATAATTATTTTAAGCATTTCTTGTAAAAAAAAAAAAACAAAAACAACTCTGTTGGTGATAAGTTTTCTCAGCTTTTGTTTGTCTTAGAAAGACTTCATTTCTTCTTCATTTGTAATGACCAGCTTTATTGGTTAAAATATTGTTGACTGATTTTTTTTTTTCTTTCAGCACTCTGAATATATAATCTCATTCTCTTCTGACCTGCAGTATTTCTACTGAGAAATCCACTGATGGACTAATGGGAATTTCATTATATACCACTTGACACTTTTCTGTTGCTGCTTTTCAAATTTCTCTTTGACTTTTTGCATTTTGGTTATAATGTGCTTAGTGAAAACCTCTTTAGATGACGTGGTTTGAAGACTTTTGAGTTTCTTGGATCTTGATGTCCATATCTCTTTTCTGACTTGTGAAGTCTTCAGTAATTATGTTGTTAAAATAGGCTTTCTGTTCCCTTCTCCATTTATTCTGTCTCTGGAACTCTCATAAACTGAATATTTATTCATTTAATGGGGTTTTATAAATCTCATAAAGTTTTTCTTCTCTTCCCTCTTTCTCATTTTATTTTCCTCTCTGTCTAGGTTATTAAAAAAAAAAAAAAAAAACTGTTGCAAGTCCAGAGACCAAATCTTCTGCTTGATCTAGGCTGCTATTGAAGTTCTCAATTGTATTTTTTATTTCATTCATTGACTTCCCTCGTATCAATATTTATTTCTTTCAAATGTTTATTCCTGTTAAATTTCACATTCAGATCATGGATTGTATTTCTGATTTTATTGAATTCTTTATCAGTATTTTGATGTATATCATTTTCTCATCATTATAAATTCCTTTTCAGACATTTTGTAATTTGTATTTGTGGGGGGTCAGTTACTGAAGAATTACTGTGTGTGCATGTTTTTAATATAGTGTCATGTTTCCTCACTATTTCATGTTTCTTATATCCCTGTGGTGATGTCTGCTCTTGTGGTGGAAAAGTTGTCTCTTCTGATTTTGTAGTATGGTTATTGTAGGGAAAGACTTTCATCTGTGGATGGGTTTTAGGGTGTCAGTTGGACAGGGAGCGCTAGCTCTGGTTCACAGCGGTGTGTAGTCTCTGTGCAGCTTCTTCAGCTATGATAAAAATTGGTGCTGACTGAAGGTGTCTCAGTGACCTACACTGAAGGAGTTTGAGGCAGCATGGTAGCAGGATAAGTTATTAATGTTTTTGAGGGTAAGGGCTTTAAGGATCCTCCTCTTCATGTTTTCCCTATAGTAGGGAGACTCTGCTAAGGAGATCCCTCTCATTATTTTTATCACAGGTTAGTTAGTAATCTCATTATTTTTATCACAGGTTAGGCAAGTTAGTTATCAAAAACTGGGCTGCTGATAAAAGGACAAATTTAGTCCCCCTTTCCTCTCTTTCTTGTGAATGTTCCTTTGCCCTTTTGCTCTCCACCATGACATGGTGCAATAAGAAGGCCCTCACCAGATGCAGGCCCCATGACTTTGGACATTTCAGCTTCCAGAATTGTATTAAATGAATTTTTGTTCTTTATAAATTACCCAGTCTTGGGTATTATGTTATATTAACAAAAGATAAATTAAGATCATTGGTACTGAGAAGTTGGGCTGTGACTATAAACAAACACCTGAGAATGTAAAAGCAACTTTGGAACTTGGTAATGGGTAGTGGCTGGAAGAATTTGGGGGAGCAGGCTAGAAAAAGTCTGGATTGCTAAGAATTTATCATTAAGAGCAATTCTGATGAGAGCTCAGAAAAAAAAAAAAAAGGAGCTGTAGGTAAAGCCAAAAATTTCCTTAGGAATTACTTAAGTGGTTATGATTAGAATGTCTATAGAAACATGGACAGTAAAAGCTATTTTGATGAGGCCTCAAATGGAAATGATAAATAAAATATTGAAAACTAAATAAGACCATTCTTGTTATATAGTTGCAAAGAATGTGGTAGGATTATGTCTGTGTTCCAGGACTTTGTGGAAGGCAAAACTTAAGAGGGATGAACTAGGATATCTGCCAAAAGATATATCTAAGCAGCAAAGCATTCAATGTACCACACTGCTTCTTTTGGTTGCCTGTAGTGAAATGAGAAAAAAGAGAAATGGTTAAGTATAGAATTTATAATTAAAAGGTAAAAAGAACGAAAAGATTTGGAAAACTTTCAGTCTGATCAACTAAAGAAGAAAAAGCATGTTTGAGAGAGAATATTGAGGGTGTGATCAAACAACTGTTTGCTAAAGAGATTAATATGGCTAGAAGAAAGCCAGATTCTATTTGCCAAGAGAATAGAAGAATGACCCCGAAGGCATTTCAGAGGTTTTCAAGGCACGATACGTATTTGAGGGCAAGGTTTTCAGAGAGTTGCACGGCAGAACCTTGGCATTCACTGCCCCGTGCAAACTTAGGACTCTACTTTCGGAATGCCAGTGCTGTGTTTCTCAGCTGTCCCAGTCATGACTTGAGCAGGCCCAGGTGTGTCTCAACCCATCACTCCAAAAGGTGCACACAGTATACCTTGATGGCTTCCATGTTTTGCTAACATAAAAGCTGGGGGGCCATGACGACCTCCACTAGAATTTCAAAGGATGTTGTAGATAGGTTGAGGGCCAAGGCAGAAAGACTTGTCACAGAGTTAAAGCCACTGAAGAAAGCCCACACTGGGGAAATGCCTAGCAGAGCTGTGAGAGTAGGAGAGCTCAAAGAACTCAGAATTATAGAGCTGCCAATGTGCACACCCAGCCTGCGATAGCTGCAGGCACAAGACTAACCCATTAGTGCTGCTGGATGGACTGAGCCCAACAGAACCCTAGGGGCAGGGCTGTCTGATGACTTGGAAGCCAAACACCTGACCCATTGTGCTCAGGATACAAGATAGAGAGTTAAAGGAGACTCTTCTCCAGTTTAAGACATAATATTTTTTCACTGTTGTGTTTTGGGCTTACTTAGGGACTATCACTCCTCTTTCCTAGCCCATTTCTCCCTTTTGGAATGGAAATGTTTTTCTGTTTTTTGTGTTTTTTTTGTGAGTTGGAGTCTCACTCTGTCGCCCAGACTGGAGTGCAGTGGCCGCTCCCAGCCACTGCAGCCTTGACCTGCTGGGCTCCAGCGATCCTTCCGCCTCAGCCTTCCAAGTAGCTGGAACTACAGGCGCGTGCTACCACACCCAGCTAATTTTTGATTTATTGTAGAGATGAGGTTTCGCCAAGTTGCCCAGATGGGTCTCGAATCCGCGAGCTCAGGTAATCCACTCACCTCAGCCTCCCAAAGCGCAGGATTACAGGCTGAGCCACCGAACCCGGCTTGGAATGGAAATGTTTATTCTATGTCTGTCCCTCCATTGTTTTTTGAAAGTATGTAATTTGTTTGATTTCATAGGGTCACAGCTGGGGAGGAATGTGCCTCAGGATAAATTATGGCTTGGGTGTCACCTATATCTTATTTAGATGAGACTCTGCACTTTGGACTTTTGAGTTATTGCTGGAACAACTTAAGGCTTTGGAGTTATTGGTATGGAATGAATGCATTTTACATATGAGAAGGACATAAATTTGGAGGGCTATGGGCAGAAAACTATTGTTTAAATATGTACTGCATAGTTCATGTTTTGGGAACTTAATCCTTAAAGCAGCAGGTCTTAAGGGGTCTTTTAAGAGGGATTAGGTCATGAGGGCTCTGCCCTTCTGAGTGAATTAATGCTGCTATAATAGTAGTGAGTTAGTTATCACAGGAGTAGGTTTCTGATAAACAAGCACTTTCCCTGGCCTCTCCTTCATGTGAATGCTCTTTCCCGTCCAACTTCCATCATAGAATGATGCAGCAAAAAGGCCCTCACCTATGTGGGTCCCTTGTCCTTGGACTTTTCAGCCTCCAAAACTGTAAGAAATAAAAAAATAAAGTTTCTGGTTTTTATTAATTATCTCATCTCAGATATTCTCTTATATTGGCACAAAAAAGATTAAGACATCTAGTCATTTCTCCTCTACACACACACACACACACACACACACACACACACACCCCCTTACATCTCCTTAAACCTATGTCTTGTATTTACTTCTCTCTTCTGCTCTGATTGCTCTGATTCTGCAACTGTCACTTACACTCAAAACTAGGTGATGCCATGCTGAATTTCAGCTTCCTTTATTTATTTCACCATTGTACTGATTATATTCCACTTGGCTATGTTTCCCAATAGCTTGTAAGAGAAGAATTATGTCTCTTTCACAACTTCATCTTCATTACCTAACAAAGTGCCTCTTGAGTGATCCACTTTAAAGGACTCTAGGTGATCATATCTTGCTATGAGTGTATAAAGAGAACAATTATAATGTCTAGCTAAATAGGGAGGATCCTTTGTGGGAGCTGCAACTTGAAAAAGGATTAGGAATTTTCCAGGACTTAGTCAATTCAAAGGACATTTCAGGCAGTAAAAAGTTATTTCTTGGGGACAGGCAAGTATAAGAGATATACCACCTGTTAAAATGAAATTGAACAGATTCTCCGTCCCTGTGGACATTATCCATCTGTGCCTTCAAGTCCTTGCTGAGGCTGCTTCTGTAGCCCTAAGAAATTGGTATTTTGCAGCTCCCTGGAGCACACATAGCATTACCCAGTCTTGTTTGTTACTACTCTTTTTTCATGTGTAGGAATGAAGAATGAGTGTCAATAAATCTGAATGTCAAAACTCAAATACAAATGTCACGACCACTCCACATCACTGGTTGTTTTGAATTCTGAGCCCAGCTTATGCAGGCTACAATGCTGGAGGGAACCACTTGGATGTGTCACCATTTTCTTGTCAAAGATAGGCATAACAGGTCTAAACGGAGGGAAAATGGCCTTCTTCTTATGCCATACAACCACAGACTAACACATCTAGTTAAAAAACAATAGAATTTAAAATTCCTATATGAATTTTAAGACTATTTCCTCTGAGTGGAAATTAGAAAGTTGCTAAACCACAAATGATAGTGCTTTATATACATTTTTTGTATTGTTTTTCTCATTTCCGTTGAAAATAGAGAATATAGCAGTTATTATCAGAACTTCCTTGATGCTTTGGTACCAAAGAGAACAAAATATCTCTTTTATTTTTTATTTATGTATTTACTTACTTTTTTTAGTTGGAGTCTCACTCTGTTGCCCTGGCTAGAGTACAGTGGCACACTCATGGCCACCCCAGTGTCGACCTGCTGGACTCTGGTGATCCTTCTGCCTCAGTGTTCCAAGTAGCCAGAACTACAGGCATATGCTACCACACCCAGCTAATTTTTTATTTTTTATTTTAGAAACGAGGTCTCACCAAGTTTGCCCCATACATTTTCAAACCCGCGGGTTTAGGCAATCCACTTGCCTCGACCTCCCAAAGTGCTGGGATTACAGGCCGAGTCACTGAGTCTGTCCAATATCTCTTTTATTTAAGACGAGAAGGGAAAGAGAAAGATGTATTAAAGTCTTAGTTTGAATAAGTACTTTTAAGAACGTATGTATGTCATTTTACTTAATCCCTACTAAAGGCATGTATCTGTATCCAACACCTAACTTTATCAAATGTTAATACTTTACCATATTTATCCCAGAATAAATTTTAAGGGAATAAAAAATTACAGTTATATGTGAAGCTCTCTGTATTTTCTTGTTATGTTCCCCTATCACTCTATCAAGAAAATCACAATGCTATCTTTCATGATTAATATTCTCATTCAGGTTTTCAGTGATTAACAATAAAGGGTACTATATTTTTTTTAAACTTGATTTATTGTTGACTTTATTATATGTCAATATTCTTTATGGGGTGTTCATTTGTGAGTTATTTTTTTCTTTGCCATATTTTATTTTACTTCTGCCATTATCACACTTACTTATTATAGCTTTATTATACACTTTAATATCAGAAAAAGCAAATTTTTCCTCATAATATTATATTGACCTCTGCTGTTCTATGTAAATTTTTGGTAAATTTGTCAAGTTTTATGAAGATTCTTCTTGAAATTTTCATTGAAATTGCATTAGGATAGTTAATTAAAGGGACATTGATATCTTCACAAAATTAGGTTCTCTCACTCATGTCCTATTATACTGTTCTAGTTAGGTTTTCCTTTAAGAATTAATATTGATATCTATATACCCACTTATACTTTTTACCAATAATGATCTTGTACAATTTTCAAGTTTACATCTAACTACTTTAAAGACACTATTACTATTGTGAATAGCATTTATTTCCTTTTATATATTCCAGTGTATTATTTTAGGTTTATAAGATTTCTTAAAGTCAGTCTTATACACATCATTCTTGCTGAAATTCTAGTGTGCTAGGTTAATTTTTATTCTTACAAAAGAACGTTTTTCAAGTCCAAGATTGGTAAACTTAAATGGACTCAGTATTTGAAAAAATGTCTTTATTTTATATTTCTCTAGAAAGATAGTTTTATGTCCATTTCTAAAAATATTTTATTTTCTCTTGACACTTAAAAAAAATCTCTTCACTATCTTCTGGAATTTAACATTAGTAAGCATTACTGTATTATTATTTGTATCCCCTTTTTAGAAAAGTATATTTCTATTATTTCTCTATGATCGTTTTTAATAACAAATTTATTGAGATATAATTTACATACTATGAAATTCGTATGATGTCTGAATTCAGTATATGCAATTCGGTTGTTTTTAGTATATATACAAAGTTGTGTGAATATCACCTCTATCTAATTTGGGCATGTTTTCATCACTCCAAAATGAAATCCCATATCTACTATCAGTAATTTCCTGTCCCCTCACCCTCTCCCATCATTTCCCAATCCCTGGCAACAGCTAATCTGCTTTTTGTGTATATAGATTTTCCTATTCTGGACATTTTATATAAATAAATCACATACTGTATGGTCTTTTGTACTTGGCTTCTTTCATTTAGACTAATATTTTCAAGGTTCATCTATGTTGTAGAACCTATCATTTGTTTTGCAAATTATATTTCATGCCATGGATATACCATGTATTGTTTACTTATTCATCAGTTGATAAACATTTGGGATGTTCTCAAATTTAGGCTCTTATGAATAATGCTGCTATAAATATTCATGTACTATTTTTTATGTGTTTATGGAATTTTTTAAAGCATATATACCTAAAAGTAAAATTTCTGGGTCATATGGTAACTTCATGTTATCATTATGAAGAACTGACAACATCTTACAATTTCACCAGAAATATGTGAGTTCATATTTCTCCATATTCTTACCAACAATTTTTATCTTTTGTCTTTTTTATTTGAGCCATTGTAGTAGTCAAAATATGGTATCTCATTGTGGTTTTGATTTAAATTCTCATAATGTCTAATAATATTGAACATCTTTTCATGTGTTTAATGGCAATTTGCATATCTTCTATGAAGGGATATCTATCAAAATCATTTACCAGTTTTTAAACTGAATTGTTTACCTTTTTACTGTTGAGTTGTAGGATCTACTTACATACTCTTTGTACAAGTGGTTTGTTGGATATATGTTTTGCAAATATTTTCTTTTACTCTATGTCTTTTTTTAACCCTTATTAGAAGTTTATTCTGTCTGATATTAATTACTATAATTAATAATTACTATAGTAATTATTATAATTACTATAGCTCAATTTTGGTTAATGTTTACAAGGAATATCTTGTTTTCTATTTTTTCTGTTCAATCTATTTGTATTTTTGAATCTGAAGTATGTCTTCTGTAGACAGCATAGAGTCAGATCATTTTAAAATCCATTCTTGATATTTAATGTCTGCTGTGGGTACTGTGGCTACATTTTATTATCACCTTCACTCTGAGTCCCAGGAAGACGGGATTATCTGTTTCTGAATCAAAAGCATATGAGGAAACTGGTCGCTGGCTCATAAATCTTCTATAAGAAATCGTATCACTTTTGCTCACATTTCATTTGCTTGAACAAGTTATAAGGCCAAGCCTAACATTAATAGCATAATAGAGTAGATTATTTCTCTTCAGGGGGTTAATGTTTAACATTATATTCTAATATAGTATATCTCATTCCCTTTTCTTTATGTTTTACTTTTATTAGCTAAACCCCTTATTTACCACTTTCTGTCTTGATTTCCCCAAACTACCTGAACTATTGCTTCAGCTGTGAACACAATTACCTATTTCTTATGGTATGTACTTTTTTTTTAACTGCATCAATTTTTTTGTTTTGTTTTCTTTTTTCTCTGTGGTATATTGTTGTGTGTGTGGAAAATAAGGAGGTGTCTTACATAATAAATTCAATATGCCATCTTATTCAGAATGGCATTCAATCTTTTGATTAAAAAATGAAACTTCACAAATCCATCAGTAAATTTCTTCTTTCTCCCACAAATAACCCCTTAGAATCAGTTTTAGTTTCAAAATACTGAACTAATATCTCCTTCAGCCAATATGATATGGAATCTCCATATTTAAAAAAAAAGTTGGTGTTCATTTATTAGGTAGAATTTTTGTGTCACCAAAATTGATTTCTTTGCCTGAAATATTTTCTAATTGGTAAATACAAATTGATGCTTTTACTGCTGAGATAAACAGTTTTTAGGTTTTTGGTTTAATAAAAGCCTAATCTCATTTGTTTACCTCTCTTTTATTCCCTTAAGGCTTAGGCTTTTGTGACTCAATACAATGCTTAATAAACAGAAGAAAGAATATTAACTATAGGCACTTTAATGCTGCCATGTATCTAAGTGCTGGACTTGGCCATAGCCCAAACAGCTATTGGGTAAAACTGACAAATTTGCTCTCAAGCTTAGGCTTCCAACTGTCATAAAATACATTTTGGACTCGGACAAACACATTACAGAGGAATATGCGGTGTTATCAATGGAGCTCATATAGCATCAATATACACTCTAACTCTTTTCCTCCTTCAACCTTTTTATCCTTATGTACATTCTTCTTCTAAAGGAGGAATGTCCCATGTATATAATAGTGGCCACTCACCCAAATGTAATACTGTATTGGTGCTGGAGAAATCTCTCTTCCCACCAAAAATTTACATTTCTTTGGACAAAACATCACATAGACAGAAATTAATTCCTTCTCTATAGTGGCACTGACAAAGAAGAAATAAAATTCAGTATAAAAATATAGAAGTACAATGAAAACCTCTATGTAAGTGGAAATGTCAAGCAAATGCTTATTGATAATTTGGTATCACAAAAGACAAAACATTCATTTTTAAGTTTTACTGAGATGTACTTTATAAGAAAATTGCACACATTTAATGAATACGTCTTAGAATATGGACATATGCATAAACTTGTAGCACCATCATCAAAACCAAGGTGAAAAACACATCCATCAAGAGCAGGTATTCGTGTGTGTGTGCACGCGTGCACATAAATGTTTGTGATTGTGTGTGTGTGTATTTCAGATCTAATCTCTTTATGAAAAACATCGCTTCAGATTTTTTTCTTTCAGATTGTATTTTTTATTTAACAGTTGCCTTTCAATCTCATTTCTCCTAATTCTTCCATATATATATCTTTAAGTTAAGGTCTTGAGTCTGTCAAAAGAAAAAAAAATACAACAAATTCAATTATAGATCTAATTGACTTTTACTTGTGAATTATGAATCAGCACAGCCTCCATTCTACAAAATAGAATGAGAATCCTGCTGGGTAATGGCAGAACAGTGAATTTTGTAAGGTAGGAACTAGGAAACAGAATGATAGGGGAAAAAAATCTTCATTGGTTAACATCAGCCTTCAGGCTATTTTTTGAAAAGGTTATTGTAGAGGAGACTTCCTTATTAGGCTGAGTCAGATGGATTGGAATCTTTTCAGAAAAGGCTGGTCTGTGTTGGGATGCATCTACTTACTTACGGTTTTATTTTGTTTTTTAATTTTTGATTCAAAGTTGTCTTTCATTGAATTTTTGATTTATAGGGTAGACTTCATGAATGATACCAGTTTAACTTGGTCCTGTCTTCTGGGCTTAGTGCAGGAGCTCAGTTCAAAACAATGTCCTTTTATAATTTTTTAAAACAATTCTAAGAGTTTTCTTTTTAATCCCATTTCTCTCTGCAATCTTATCTCTCTTATTTCCTTTACTAATAGATCCATGTTTACTTGTTTGCATTTTTAAAGGCATATTAAATAATACTGTCCACTGAATTCTGACTATTAACTTCACAACTGCAAAGAAACTTCTAAGACACACCTATGAGCTTATCAAACTGGGTTATATATGTACTTTTAGGCTCATATGAGGTCATGAATATAGTGCTTCCTCCTGAGGAGTCAAATTTACTCAATAGTAAAACATTGAAAGCATTATTTTTTCATTAAAATCTTCATGAACTTAATACTAAAATAAGAACAGCTAAGTCCAGGAGTATCCCCAGATTATCAAGAAGCTCCCAATAGAAACCTGTCAAGTCCAGCACAGAAAATGAAAACTGATGGAAAAAAAAGTTCATTTTCTTTTGTAACTTAGTCCTGTTATTACTTTTTTTTTAGATCTTAATTTTTCTAATTTGCTCCTTTCAGAGATTTCAGCCCGACCATTTTGTGGGTAAGGGTGAGGGTTCTGCAATGAGGTCTGAAAGTTCTGCATCCATCTGGACCTCATGGACTCTCAAAACTTACCAAATGAAACATCCCTTTGGGGCAAAGACCCACACCAATGAGAAACTATTGGGAGAAAACCCAAGTTTATCAATACCAACAATAAAAGCAAATGAAAGAAAATGGTAAAATAGAGGAACAAGGATGGAGAAAGCACAAGAGAGGAATAAAAACATCATCACCCCATTGAACATGATTTTTAATTTTTTTTAATCTATTATTTTGCAAAAATGACAGGAGAGGGAGCTCTAGAGCCATAACACTAGAAAACTGTTCTGACCCTTCCTCCTTCCTAAAAGTACATGGAAAGTTCAAAGAATCAGGAAAGAGAAAGAAGAGAAAGGGGAAGAGGAGGAATAGAGGAGAAGAAGAGGACAAAACAGTTCTCAATTCCCATACAAAGTCATTATAAATTGCTATAAGAAAAAGAAAATAAAAGCAGAATGACGCAAACAAAGAAATTATGCCATAAAGCTGATCCTCAAACAAATGAAAACTACAACTTAATATTTTAAAAAGTAGCTAAAATAAATTAAGAAACTATGAAAAAACAACATATACAGAATTAGGAAATCTCTGAAAGGAGGCAATTAGGAAAATTAAGATTTAAAAAGGTAATAACAGCACTAAGTTAGAAAAGAAAATGAACTTTTTTTCATCAGTCTTCATTTTTATTCTATTGTATTTGACACTGTTGTTCTGGCATTCTTTGCTTCTCTGGCCTCTGGGAAATGATAATGCTAATTCTTCTGCAAGTACTTCTTCCAGTCCTAATTCATGGGTCCTTTATCACTGTCACAGAAATGAGACATTTCCTATGGCTCTCTGTTGGTCATGTCTTTTTGTTGACTCTACCCTGTGGCAATAGCAACTTCTAAAGTAAACTTTGTTAAAATGCACTTAAAGTAAGTTTTAAGTTAAATAAAGTTAAATGTGCTGCATCATCCCAAATATGCTACTCAATCCTTGACCCATTCTACACTTAACTATCTAGCTACCTTTGGGATGTCTCACTGGCATTTTGGGTGGATCATGTCTAAAGTTACCTACTTAGTGCTTAAATCTGTCCCTTGTCTGAAATTCCATAGTTTGAAAAACAGCATCCTTTTGTCTCTCTCTCTCTCTCACTCACATTCAAAACTCCAAAAGCATCGATCACTGCTGTCGTCCTTGTCCTGCTCATTTAATCAAACATCCTTGTCTGCTCATTTCTGCCTCCAAAGTATCTCTCAAATCTACTTCCTTCTCGAACTCTGTACTGCCACTGCTTCAGCTGTATCCACTGCTCTGACATGGCCTCCTTCAATAACTTCTTTGCCCTCTCCGTCTTCATTCTATCTCATCTGCAAGTAATGTTGTACAGCCTGATCACACATACTAAGTTTGGAATTATCCTCTGGGGGTGGTCAATTCACCCCGACAATAATGAATGTTGGCACCTGAAGTTGTGCTTCTGTGCTGGCTCTATCTTTGTAACGTTCTGTCTTCTTTGCCCTGTTTTGGTTTCAGCACAGTTGAAGGAATTAAGTTTTAAATAACACAAGTTAGCAGAAATTGCAGTGAAATAACTAGTACATAATCATGACTGCATTGAAATATCTAAAAATATCCCCCAAAAGTTCAGTGACATCCTCTAGAAGTGGTTGCTATTTACTTTCCTCTCAATTCTCTTTTATACATATGAGGTGATATATTTGAGAACCTGCTTGCTAAAAATGTTCAGCACCATTTTCTTCTTCCTCATAGCACATTGAACCCTGATACTTGTAATGTAACTCATTCAGTCCAGTGATGACCAATATACACAGTGTGTTGTAGCACTGGGCAAATGGAATAATCCTGCAACAAAAGATCTATCTGTATCAATACAGAAGACTCTGTAAAGCACAATTTAATTTTGAGAAAGCATTAACAGGTTGCCATGTGTATAAGATGACATGCAAGAGATTAAACTCTGGACAGAATTTCACACAAAGTTGTAGTGTAATCAAAGAAAGAACAAGGGAAACTTCTCTTATCTTCTTGATAGATAAGTGGATGCATCCTGTTATTGTCTACTGTACCCTTGTGTGATACCATTGAGCTAATCTGTAGGCTTACAGTTCTAAGGGGCAGAAGACCAGAAAACTTGTCCTTTAAAATCCAAAGGTCCATGCTCTTTTGGGTCTTATGTTTTTAGGGGAATACTCTAATGAAGGGGAGGATAAGAAGGCACTTCCCTTCTCAAAGAAAATTTCTTCATAATTTGTTTTTATAGTAGCAACTAGAATCACTTGTAAGAACATCAGCAACAAAATCTAGATTTATTAGAAAGTAGAAGCATAACTGTGACAAAATCTCTGAATATCTACAGCCACCACTTATAAAATGAAAATCACTGGCCTGTAGAGATATGGTGCAATTTTTAATTGTGGGATTTAAGGTCTTTTCCAAACTGGTTCCGATCATCATTTCTAGTCACACTTCCGATGCCTACATCCTTATATAGGACTCCTCAGGATATAGAGAAGGACTGGCTGGGCTAGAGTCAGCTGGAATGCAGAGAATGGTACGTCATACAGGTGCTCCACGGGTGACTGGGGAATATCTAAGGTTCACAGGATAATTTGCTGTCAGTCATCATTCTGCTAGTAGAATTAAACAATATACAAGAGAATTACGCAAGCAACCTGTAGCTGGACAGTCTGGCAATAACTTATTTAGTATGTGCTGTATGCCAGGGAGTAGGTAAGTTTCAAAAACAGAGTTTATCAGTATCTGAGAATTCTAACAAAAGATGTTGAGACTTAATTGAAGGGGTTGTATTTCTTGAGAAGTGCTCTAGTGTCTAGAAAGCAATGGGGTGAAGAGTTATTAGCCTAATATAAGGGAACACTCCCACTAGAGTACCATGTGAGAGATAGTCTTTTGACATATGCCGGCAGAGGCCAGGAAGCGCTTTACTGACAATATTGATGGGGCCTTCATGCACCAGACTCAGCGAGCTGGATTCTATGGTCTCTGGGTCTCTAGGTCTCAGGGTCCCTTCTAATCCAAGAAGCCATAGGAGGGATTGTAGCAGACCCTGTCCCCTGCAAGGAACTGAGCTAAGAGGACAGTTAATGGGGCAGTAAACATGGGCCATTTTCACTGGCTACTTCAAGATTCACTTTCACGATGCAGATATTCCTCCTATTCCCTAGCAACAGTTCAACCAGAAAGTAGTTTCTGTGAACGAACTCTTTCTATTTTTTCATCATCCTGTCTCCGTGTAGAAATCAATACTCAAGGATAAGAGGAGGTAGGCCCTGCCATGATACATATTTGTTCTCCTTGGAGTCATCTGAATTGGAATCTTGACTTCAATGTCTTTCTTGGGGCTCTTGCCTTTGATTCTGTTGGTCTCCTCTTTGGCATTCCAGCCAGTTTTTAACTCTCTTGTGCTGAAATCTTTTTTTTCTTTCTCTTGTCCATGTCACTCCCCATACTGAATAGCTGTGTCTTCTAGCCCATCACTGACAACTAAAAAACTGCATTTGACGGTTATTTGAAAATCAAGTTAACGTTAGTAAACTTTTTCCAGCAATACTCTGAATTTCTATATCTTTACTTTCCTGGGAAAGTGGGAAGAGTTATTTTGTATTTGGTTTGACTTTTTCTTAATTTCACTTGTGACTTTTGGTTTTAACAAATGAACAAGCCCTAGGTTAATTATTACAACTTAATTATTTTTACCTATAGGCAGAAAAAGGGAAACTTACTTAGCTACTAATCGGCTGATTTTTAAGCATTCCAATAATGAGCATTATTCATTCATTTGTCAAGTATTAAACTCCATTTTAATGTATTTCACTGTGCTAAATTTTATGAGAAATGAGACTGCACATTGCAAGTTGATGTTATTGCCTGGCATTTAGTAAGTGCTCAATTAATGCTAGTATCAATGCTGTTGATGAGGACAAAAATGATGAAAGTGGCATATATCTCACTAATAAAGTTTATTTTATGTATCATAATATTTTGAGGTAATGGGAAATTACCAACCAGACGTCAGAGCACCAAATAACACTTATCAAAAGGGAAAGATCAGTCTCAAATAATGAAGGATAGGTTTTTAAATGTGACTTGGAGTCACCTAGTTTGAATTTTCACGTCATTTAAGGGTGACCTGAAGCAGAGTTCAGATCCTTCCACTTAATATGGGTAGGTAGCTTGCACAGGCAGGAGAAGTGGGGACAGAATTGGACTGAAAAAGCTATTAATTGAGGAGTCCTAAGACAATGCTTAACTAAGGGGAAGAGATCAGGCAGAGATGGAAGGTGGAGAAAACTTGAATTTGTCTTTATGAAAGGGCAAGGGAAGAATGTGAAAGTAAATGGGCATTTTTTTCAGAGGGGGAAAGAGTGTAATAAGATACAGTGAATGTAACGAGTATTTCAAAAGACTGAGTCCTGAAATACAGAGAATGTGCTAGAATATTTCTGTTATGTGGGGAGACCGGTGTTAGAGAAAAGTTGCTCTTCAAAATGTGGGTACTTTCTGAATGTGTATATTTTAAATCACTTAAATATGCCAGTCCAACTACTATGTTTAATTTCAGGAGTCTGGAGACATATATCCATGATGTTGGGATTAGTGCATTAGGAATTAGAGCACAGGAATAAAATAGATAGGAGAAGTTTTAGTTAAGGTGGTGGTTCAACAGCTTCCTTACACACTGGCAAAAGAGTATTAGAAATTGTCTTTGTTTTTCTTTCTGTCTTCCAAAAAATGAGCTGACACATTCCAGATGGAATGTGTCATTAAGGCCATTAACAGATTGCCAAACCCTCCAACAATGAATTACAGCCGTCAAGCTGTGGCATTATAGAAGTAAGGGTTAATCATTGTGTCACTGGTATCCACAGAGTTCATAATTTTAGACTTTGTGCAAATGGAAAATTGTAATCTTTAGCTGCCTTTTTCCAGACTACTGAGTGGCAGAACAGAGTTGAATATGACAGATATATTACCAATGAAAAGCCTGTTTGCTTGGGGAAAACAGGGGTTATCTTTTAGACACTGAAGAGTGCACAGAATTTCTTGGGAGAGGAATATTCTGGAGGATGGATATGCTCACATGCCCCTGTGACATTTGTTTTCTCCATGTAACGTCCGTGAGATATGACAGTAAATTCAGATTATCTGTTCCAATAGACACATTCAATTTAACACTCAACATGATTCATTGCTATCTTTGCTTTATTTGTATTCCTTTAACTTATCAAAGTCTCTTGTATATAAGCTTCTCTGATCAGTTTTGATTATAGGATTATAAGGAAAGTATCTCTTACCAGACAATTAGGAAAATATAACCATTAGTTATAGATTTTATTTGCTTCAAATAACATGTTAAAAGTAACAATGATTTGGGTAAAAGGATGGACTGAATTCACTAGAGGTATTTATTGTGAACTTTTAAACCAAATTCTTTTACTCTCATACTTTTTGAGATCATATATATTTAATGAATGTGTAATTAGGTGTTAGGAAAATGAGAGAGAATAAAGATCACTCATGACAGAGTGAGGAGGCCTTGGTGTGTTGCCACAAATGAGTAACATCTTGAATAAATGTAAATATCTAGAGGTCAGGGGACAGTGTGTGGTAAAAGAAAATGGATATGCAAAAAGGTTTGAAAACATTTCATACTTTATAAATGGGCTTGAGGCTACTCTGTATAATTTAACTTCTGTGAAAACAAATACACTGTTCAAATTGCTTAACCCAAGTTTCGTGGGTTTACCCATGAAAAATAAAAATTACAGCAACTTCCCAGAATCTAATGTCTTTGTCAGTTTATAGTAAGTACTAAAATATATTGATTTCAAAATAGAAACATATATCCTCCAAATCTTGACTAAATAAAACATTAGGGTTAATGTAGAAGAAAAGGACCATCTACCGAGCTGTACTATCCACCAGACTTTTTGCTTTGTGATTGTGTTGAATCCTTATGACAATTTTTAGAACTAACAGAAACACTTGTTTTATGGTGAAAGAAACCATGGTTTCAGTGTTTCCTAGGTCATGCCAAGTATGGAAAACATTTGCTAGTATAGAATGAGCAAGAAGTCCATGGAAATGCCACCTCCTGCTGTGGCAACGTAACAGATACCGTGCCAGGGAGAGACTCAACTTACCCGTGGATGAAGCACTTCCATGGAGGTGATGGTCATAGGTGATGCCTTTCTGGTTTTCTGTTTTTTTCTCCCTACCTTATTACCATGCATAATTCCTCAGGCTGAGAACCTCCTTCTGGAAGCTCTGCTAAAAGCTGCCCTCTTTGAAGGGCAAGCTATCCACAGCCCTGTGTATTAGGCGATTTTGTGGCTTGGGGTGTGGTGGATGAGCTGCTTTCTGCACCCCTGCCTGCCCTGGGCTGGCTGCAGGGGCTAGGTATGGGGTAGGGATGTGGTCACTCTTTACAAAGTGAAGGAACTAATGACTGAACCACAAAAGAAAGAAAAAAAAAAAGGAAAGAAAGAAACCATGGTTTTAGGCATATCAAATAAACTATTTGAGGCCATGTGACTCTTAAGTGGGAAATTTCGGAGTCAAACAGAGCACTGTGTGAGAACTCATATCCCTATACTCCCTCTAAATTATTCTACTCTTGATAAAGGTAATGTGTTGAATGAATGCAGGTCAACCAAGGGATTTTATTGTAGTGTAACTGGGGAATTAGAGAACTTTATCTGTGGATACAGGGGTTGGTTTTGAAGTATATTTTGGAAACATATAGTCAATACTCTTATAAATTGCCTATAAATGTTTCTGTACTTATTTGTGTGGGACTCTAAATGACAGAATAGATAGGGAAATCCAATTACCCATACATCTACTGATAAATCAATGAAGACAACTGCATGAACAAATGTAGCTTATTTTATCTTTGCTGACGGGCATATTTTAAAAATCAAATGTTAGTTCAATAATCTCATTTGTGTATCTCAGAAATCTTGTTATTTATAATTATTCATCTAGAAGAGTTTCTTTTTTTTTACAATTTATGAGAGAATCAGAATCGCTTTGATACCATTTGAAGAACATTGCTAATGAACAAAGGGGTGGTGATTGGACCCTTGGATATTGAGGGAAGAATGGGCTTCAAGTCAGGAACACCTATGTTCAAGCATAATACTTATTTTGAGCTATAAAATGGAGGCAACAATACCTTCTCACAAGGTTGTAGTGATTATCAAGTGAGAAAATGGTTACAAAAAAATTTAGCTCAGTTATTTGAACATACAGTAGTCTCTTCTCCTCCATGGTTTCACTTTCCATTGTTTCAGTTACCTGAGGTCAACAGTTATGGTCCAAAAAATTAAATAAAAAATTCCAGACATAAACAATTCATGTTTTAATTTCACACCGTTCTGAGTAGCATGATGAAATGTAACTCCATCCCATCTTGTCCCTTTGTCCAGGACATACACGCTATCTATACTACCAGCCCACTAGTCACGTAGTGGCCTTCTTGGTTATCAGGATGACTGTGGCAATAGCATAATGCTTGTGTTCAAGCAACCAACATTTTACTTAGTAATGGCCCCAATTTATAAGAATGGTGATGCTGGCAATTCAGATTTGTCAAAGGGAAGCCCAAAAGTGTTTCTTTTAAGTGAAAAGTTTGAAATTCTCAACTTAATAAGAAAAGAGAATAACATTGTATGCTGAGGTTGCTAAGATTACTGTAAGAATGAATCTTCTATCTGTGAAATTGTGAAGAAGGCAAAATAAATTTGTGTGAGCTTTGCTGTCACACCTCAAACTGTAAAAGGTACGGCCACCATGTTTGATAAGTGTTTAGTTAAGATGGAAAAGGCTTTAAATATGTGAGTGGAAGATGAACAGAAGCATGGTCCAAATTACAGTCATCAGGTCTATTACTATCCATGGTTTCAGGCATCTAAGGGAGGTCTTGGAATATATCCCCCAATGATAAGAGGGAACTATTTTAGTAAGTGCACAGTAAAGGGTAGCTAGAAAATTACCATCATTGTTACTGCAGAAATCACACATGGGAAAATTAATTATCCTCTCCAAGCTTCAGATTCCAATCGTCTAAAGTAAGTTCAAATGAGAAAGCATATGTGAAGCATTAGCTACAACCCACAGCCTCAATAGATGTGAATGACTTTTCTCCATCCATTTTCTTCTAGACGCTTTTTGTTGCCAGTTAACTGCCCTTTGCTAGGTGTGGGAATGCAGACAGCCAAAACTGATTCTATTTCCAGAGTCCCAGCATTTCTGGTCTGTCAGTTTTTCTGGAAAATACACATTCTCAAATTTACCTCCTCAGAAGAGAGGCGTTACAGAGTGTGGAAATGTTGACCCACCCTTCATCTAATTAGATATCAATTAGCTTCCTGCTTTAGGAAATGTGCTGCCTTGTTGGAATTAAAGAATTTCGAGTACATTGAAGTCAATCATGAAATTTTCATCAGCATTTCTTGGAATTCATAATTTTGAGTTAGTGCTAATCAAAATGTAATGAGCACGTATATCTATGATTTTTGAAAATGAAGCCCCATTTCCAGAAGACCAGGGTCAAGACTGGAGGGTCTGAATTTCTAAGGCCGTAGGTGATGGTGATGCTGCAAGACCACACTTTGCATAACTAGAGTGTCAGGGTCATTGTTAATGTTGTAGCAGTTAGTTCGAGCCCACACTTTATTTAGACTGTAGCTTTTACCAGCAGATATCATCAGACATTCCTTTCAAGTCATGTATCTTCCACTCTCAGCTCTGTTTCTTACTTTTGCAACACACTTTCCTTTAAATGTGGATGCACTTAGAGTAAAAACACTCACTGCTCTTCAAATAAGTCTTTTAAATCTTGTATCTACTACTTTTGTCCATCTGTAGTTTGGGTTTTATTTTTCATTTTGGTATCCTTCCCCCTTGTCAGCTTTGCAAATTCCTACCCATCATTCCAGGTCCAGTTCAAATCTCTCCTCCTCCGTTCAGTTTCCCTGGCTGACTACCATGAGAGAGCACATTTTTTTTCTTTGCTGTGCTCTCATGACACATTGCAAACACACAAGTATAACAATTTTCCTTTTCCTTAGTAATTTTTTCTGTATTTTGTATTTCTGATTATAACAAAGTACTACGGGAAATTTCAGATTCAATTCCCAGTATCTAATACTGCTTTGGCAGACCTTAGATTTTCACAAAAATTAGAAGTCTGCAGGTTTATAGTAGAACATGAGAGTCTGTTGGAGGTAGACAAGTCTGGATTTGAATTCTTGTCTCCCAACCACGCCTCATCCCTACCATGATGAAGCTAAAGTTAACTAGATAGCTTAGCCTCTTGTTCTCTGTTTCTTCACCTATAAAAATTAAAATTTTTCACCTTTCTTTATATGGCTGCTGTGAGTATTAAATAAGATGAAATCTGTGTCTCATTTAGCCAAAATGCCTGAGGGTATAGCCAGTAAATACTAATATTGAGGTTTATTAGCACTATTTCTAGTATTATGGATTGTTTTGAGAATTACCACAAATAATATAAAAGTTAGAATGCTAGTCTTCCTTTTTCACTTTTGAATAAATGAGTTATTGTTCTATTTATTTTACCATAAGATAGATTGTACCATATAGACTTTTAATAAGGAATCTTAAATTTTCATTGAAATAAGACTACCTAAATAAATAAAA
Organism: Carlito syrichta; assembly: GCF_000164805.1. Classification (NCBI taxonomy): domain Eukaryota; kingdom Metazoa; phylum Chordata; class Mammalia; order Primates; family Tarsiidae; genus Carlito; species Carlito syrichta. Next base: position 81,056 of record NW_007232815.1, on the reverse strand, counting down.
ATAAGATGTACAAATGCTTTTTACATTTTAGACCCTTGAAATATTTTTTTTAACTAAGTTTTGAGAAAATTGACTTTGAGCAACACTTTGTACACTTAGATAACTTTAGCGTTTGGCACTCCCAAGGACGACCATTTGCTATCATACTGAATTTGCAAATTGGGACACATATTTTGCTCTGCCTATTGTTCATTTTTACCACTGTTATTATGCCAAAATCCCCTTGCTCTGTTTGGCCAAGAAGTCATCAGAGATGTTCTCTTTTTCCTTGTGTCTCACTCTTTGTAGTAGAGATAAATGGAGTAAGAATAAGAAATAATTGAAACACATCAAGTGGAGAGGACACTCACTTTGCATAGAGTTGCCTGCATTGATTGCAATTTGAATGCATGATGACTTCTTTCCCAGGAGTGTGAAAAAGAAATCATTTATGAAATACCCAGGAAGTCTCTCAAAGAAACTAATTAATGGCAATATTAGCTTAAGCACAGCAAAGATTATTGAAAAGTTTCCTGTTACTCAAAATACTTTAGAAAATAAATTATGATTACCTTGGATACTGTGCTTTAATGAATCTTCCATTGATTTCCTGTATGTTTGCAGAGAGGTTTCTGGCTTTATTTTCAGCAATTTATACAGCACTTAGAGGAGAGAGTTCCATAAGTGTTAGAAAGGGAAGGAATTGTTTTCTGCTGTTGGATGTCCTCAAGCAAGAATCAAAAATTCAAAATTAAAAATACCAGAGTATGTCTGTCTGTCTCTATCTCTCTCTCTTATCCCCCCCCCATTCCCTTCCCCTTCCTGGTTCTCTTCTTTTCCTCCCTCCTTTCTTCCTCCCCTTCCTTCTTTCTTCAACACTCCTATACCTCCTCCCCTTCTACTCTTCTTCCTCTCCTCGTCCTTTTTAAAATTAAAATGCTGAAAAAGACCCTCTAGCTTAGTTTTCTCTGCGTTCACAAGAACTCTAAGTTTCTGCGAAAGATTCTTTACTTGGGAACAGAATCTCATTTATATAAGAATCAACATTACGATTGTGCAACTTGGGGCAAGTCTTTCCAAATCTAAGCTTCACTTTCCTCACTGTACACTAGAAATCATATTTTTGCCTAAGCTTAATACTGTGAAATTCAATAAAACCAGTGGCACTCTGAAAAACGCTGTAATAGAGAATATTTTTGTGGTCTTCAGAGGTCTAGAAGTAATTTTCTTTCTAGACATACATAAAGAAATGTGTATAAAATATATGTGCATTTTTAAATGAGTAAGCATGAAGTACCCAGGTCAAGATCACTGACGACAGCACAAAGGGTCCCCTTACCACACCAACCACACCTAAGCATTCTCCACTATTGCATTCTCCTTTTTTTGTTTTTGTTGTTGTTTTTGTTTATTTTTTTTTTTATTTAAAGATGTGGGGTTCAATTCAGGGTTAAGTACACAAATGTTCATTATTCAGGTACTCTTGTTGATGAGATGTGCTCCCCCAGGCAAAATCCCATTACTGGCAATCCTCCTCCCTCCCTCAGCAATTTCCCATGACTGACAATCCTTTTCTTATAGTTATTATGCTAATTGTTCAAGGTACACTTATGAGTGAGAATATGTGATACTCAGTTCTTTGTTTCTGTGATAGATCGCTCAGAATTATAGACTCTACATCCATCTAAGTTTCTGTGAATTTCATAATTTTGTCCTTCTTTATGGCGGCATAATATTCCATCGTATATATATGTATCACATTTTTTTATCCAGTCTTCTTTCGATGGGCAGCACATTTGGTTCCATGTCACTCTCCTCCTTTGAATGTAGGAGTAACCATTATCTTGAGCATTGTGATAATTATTCCCTTCCTTGTTCATCCTATCATCTATCTATCTATCTATCTATCTATCTATCTATCTATCTATCTATCTATCTGTCTGTCTATCATCTCTATGTATCTATGTATCTATCATCTGCCAAGTATTTTTTTGTCAAGTACTTCTCTCTTTCCATATATAAAAGTATCTCTATCTCTGTATCTTTTTCTTTTACAGTTGTGTGAATGAAATCATACCCTACACATTCTTGCTTTTTTAATGCAACATTAGGTTTTAACTGCCATTTATGTTTTAGGTTGTAGCTGAAGTTTCCATTGCAATGTAGAGTTCCATTACAAAAAGTACATCACTAATTACTTATTCGCTCTGTAGTTTGGATATTGGGATTATTTGGTTATGATGAATAATTCTATTGTAAAAAAAAAACCCCTATATTTGTGTCCTACCACACTCGCAGAATTTCTCTAGAGTATATACCTAGAAATGAATTGACTGAATTGAAGGTGAATGAATGTGCATGCTCAGTATGGACAATGTCATAATTTGGACCCAAGTGATCACAATAGCTGACATTTCAATTACTATGTATCCCTAACATCAGATGGTATTTTGGATGCTACAACTTTGCCATCTGACTAAAAATATGAATATATTCTATTTTGTATTCAATTTGCATACCTCACACTGTATTTCCTTATGTGTTAATGACCACTTGGATTTCTGGCCTGGGAAATGTCTCTTCATGTCTTTTGACATTTTGCTCTCTGGTTGCCAGCCTTTTCCTTATTGACTTATAATGCTATTGTACAGGTTCAGAATAAAACCAGTGGCACTCTGGAAAACACTGTCATAGAGAGCATTTTTGTGGTCTTCTGAGGTCTAGAGACCTCTGTGTCGTGTGTGTGTGTGTGTGTGTGTGTGTGTGTGTGTGTGTGTGTGTGTGTGTGTGTGCTGGAGATGTCTTGATGTCTTCTCAAACTGTGATTTGTACTTTCACTTCATTTATAATGTGTTTGATGAAGAGAAGCTAATTATCAATTTTTTTTCTCTATTTTTCTTTTAGAGTTTGTATGTTTTTGTGTCTTGGTTAAGAAATATTTCCCTTCTTAAAATTTCTGAAAATAAACTTCTCTGTTATCTCCAAAAAGTTTTATAAGTTTGCCTTTCATCTGCCTTGAATTGAATTTTCTAGTTGAACAAGTTGTAGCAGTCATGTCCAATTAGGAGACAAAAATCTCACCATTTTTGTTGAGATCATTTTATATAAAAGATTGTTAACTAGATATAAAATTAACTTGTACCCAGAAAGGCAAAACAAAAAATTATCATAGAGGTAGCAACTACAGAAAGTAATTATCATATGTTTGCCTCACTGTATGATTGGAGAAACAAAGGGAAAGTTGGGCATTATTCACATGTTACCTTAGAGGAAGGTACCCCAGCTTTTAAACTAAGGCCCCTGAAAAGAGGCACTGCTTAACTGGTACTGATGTCTTGAGCTTAGAGGAGGAGCGCTGGCCACATGGAGCCATGTCTCTGAGTAAGGTACAATGAGGTTCTGCACATGGTGGGAAAACTACAAACTACATTTGACTGCTGTCATGCAGAGGAGCTGCCTCTGCCATGGCGACACGCACAGGGACTCACAAGAACAAATGCAGGCTGGAAGTCAACAAGAAGCCTCCATTTTGAACTGCTACAGCCTCCACAACTTCTTTCTTTGTCTTCTCTCTTTAGTGAGACCATTCTGTAAAACTTGGGTTCTCCAGGCAAGGCCCAGAAAATACCTCGAGGTGAAAAGTGTATCACATGAGCTAATCTGAGGACTCACCTTATTTGTTTCTTCTCACTTCTCCTCTTGTCAGTGATTTTTAGTTCTGCATTGCTGATATTCCAATGTCAGAAAAAGTTGTTTTTTTTTTTCTAATTGGATACACGTGGGAAGGTAGTTCAGTAGCAGTTAATCTAATTTGGTTGAAAGCATTTCGCTCAATTATGTCATTGTTTTTACTCAATTTCTATTTCTCTAGTGGTTTATAAATTTCAAACATTCTTTTAGTAGTTGCAAATTCCTGACTTATATTTGCTCTATTTTAATTTTATATTATTTTTTAACTAAAATACAATGTTTATGGTTTGCTTTATGAATTTTACTTGTGACACACTCTCTATTTGTTTACTTGTCCAGATATGTCTTTAATTTTCCCATTCTTAAAAGACAATTTCACTAGTAAAGGAAGTCAAGAATGTTCATTTTTCCCTTTCTTCAGCACAGTGAAGATATTATTCTATTCTTTTCTGGCATTCATTGCTATTATTAGTATGCTATCCATTGTAGGTAATCATCCTTTTTAACTGATTTTAATATTTTCTTTGTTTTTGAAATTCTTGAGTTTCACTATAATGAATCTTATCCATAATTGTTTATTTCCTACTTGGAATTCTTTGGCTTCCTGAATCTGTGATTATTTAATCATTTCTGGAATTTCTCATCCATTATATCCTCAAATATTGCCTCTACTTTATTTCTTTTCTCCTATTTATTAGTGATATTGAATGCATATTAGGTTTGTTCTATCTCCTAAGATTTTTTTTCATTTTACCATTTTGTAAATCTTTGCTACATTAAAAAATTATATTATTTATTCCTAGTCTAATAAATATCTTTTTAGTTATTTCCAATTTGGTATTAACTTTACCCATTTTCAGAAATTGTTGTTTTTCACTCAAGCAATATTTTTTTTTTCCCCAAGAATCTACTAGGTCATATTCTGCCATGTTGTGTTACACAGAGATATTGTCTAGCTTTACTTATTTTTTTCTAAAATGTAGTAATGTGCATTAACAATTGTGCAGAATAAAGAATGATTTCTTTTTTGTGTGCTATTCTTGTTCATAGAGACTTGTTTTATTGTGTAATTCATTATTTTATGTTTTTTTGCTACTGATTTTTTAAAATTACATGTGTGAATTTTTCTTGAGGTCCTGAAAGAAAGTGCTTTTCTCCTAAGATCATGTATTTTTGCTTATCTTAGTGCCTGGGAGTGTTAAGTGCCTGGACATTCATGGATTCATACCTTGAGATTACTTGGATCACACAGGAGAATTTAAGCTAAACACATGCAGAAGAATTTGAGGTTATGCCTTTTCAAGGATTTTCATTTTCTCCTTCAGTAATCAGTACCACTACAGTTTCCTTGCTATTTTCTGAGGGAGAGAATATTTTTTGTTTTGTTTGGCTTTTCTGGTTAAACTTTATCCCAAATCTGTAGGTCTTTTAAAGTCCAGTGTTCTTTCAGAAAGACTGAACTTACAGTGAGTCCTCAGTTAATGTGGGCCTCCTTGGCCAATCAAACCCAAGTTCAGTTTTGCTGTGATTCGTGAGGAAGGACAGAAGTGATGTTAGTGTTCTGTTTACTGCAATATTTGATCATTTTTATTTAGATATTGGCCTGTTGAGTCTTTGTTATCATTTCTGCTCTTCAGCACTTCTAAGACCTTGAAAATATATTTCATTTAATTGAAAAGCTCACAATATCCCATAAAACAGTGGTTTCTTAAATGTAATTTAATGTGCTAAGGTTTCTCCTTTGTTTAAGGTCTACACCTTTGTATTTTCACATATTATTATTTTTAATGGACATCTTTTACTTTTCAACCAATAACTATTTGAATAATTGGAAACAAAGGTTCTTACATAGATACTTTCATAAAAATCATCCTTAGAAACTATATCATTTCAAGATGTTAATATCAACAACATCTTAGAGTACAACTAAGTTTCTTTTCAAATAGATGAATATTTTTGTTGCTTTTTTTTAAAACTTTGGGCTTGGGATATTACTCCTGAGTTATATGAAAATTCAACTTTTGTTTAAATTAGTTTACTTTTGTTAAACAGTTATAATTGTAAGTACAAAAAATAAATGTGTCATAAAAATTTGAACTATTCAGAAAGATCTTATTTTCTACAGAAGGAGGCTGAGGTCTCATCTGTTCTCTAAAGGTTAGCCATTCTGTATCAAGTACGAGGTTAACAGCAATTTTCAGTCTTTAGATAACCTAGATTGATCAACAAGTATGTCTGTCATCAGTGTACTTATTGAAGAGTTTGGACTTGCTTGAGAGAGCTTAGAATATCAGCTCCTAGTGGTTCACTATCAAATACTGTAGTTATCAACAGCATCCTGTTCAAGCAAACATTCTGTCTTCTTCTATAGATGATAGAGATGATATGAGATGATGTTAGTGGTTAATATAATAATACTTAACCAAACCCAGATGATTGAGAACCTACCTATAAAGTTTTGCGAAGAGGCTGTGTTGTGTACACTGTGTGCTATGTTCTACTTTAAACACTGATTGTTGCATCCTTGAAGAACAAAGATATGACCCTTTTCTTACTAGTATTACTGTCACTCTAGTGGAGGAAAAAGTGATAAACAAATAAATGATACATAAAAAATTTACTGTGATTCATTAGCACTATTTATGAAATAAGAAACGGTGGTAGAGAATAACAAAGGGGAACTCCAGTGAAGACTTACTGTGTGATGATATGTGGGCTGAGATGTGAATGTGACAAAGACCAGCCACATGGAAAATGTTGGGAGAGGGAGCAGATGAAGGAATAACTTCTATCTGCACCTTTCAGGGGAAAGAGATTAATCTGTTTTAGGAATGAACTGAAAGGCAATGAATATGGAAGGTATTGACTGAGAAGCAAACTGACTTGAAGAGGAGATATGCCATTGTTAGATAATGTAGACCCTGGAAATAAATCTCTTGGAAGGTGGGGAGCTGTGTAGAGGATAAAATCAGATACACCAGTTAAGAGGCTAATAGATTAGATTATGAAAAAGTTGATATGGTCTTGACCAAGGTGGTCTCCATAGAGATGTTTCAGGTGAGCTTAGCTGGGCAAATTCACTAAGCAATCTGAGCCTTGGGATCTTTGTGAAATTACAGAGGTGGCCTTGTAATCCCTAAATTCCTTTTTTTAGATTAAATACTCTGAATTCAGTGAACTGTATGCAAATGGACACAGGCCTGTTCCAAGGATTTCTGAGTTTAGATCAAAACATTGTAATATAACACTGCTATTGCTAAAGATTTTTCTCAATTTTTTCCCTGAAAGTTTTTTTCCTTAAATATTCACTAAGAAGCCGGGCTCGGTGGTTCAGCCTGTAATCCCGCGCCTTTGGGAAGCTGAGGTGGGTGGATTGCCTGAGCCCACGGGTTCGAGACGCGCCTGGGCAGCGAGACCTCATCTCTACAATAAATCAAAACATCAGCCGGGCATGGTAGCGCATGCCTGTAATTCCGGCTACTTGGAAGGCTGAGGCGGAAGGATCGCTGTAGCCCAGCAGGTCGAGGCTGCGGTGGCCGGGAGCGGCCACTGCACTCCAGTCTGGGTGACAGAGTGAGACTCTGACTCAAAAAAAAAAAAAAAAAAATTCACTAAGAATGAGAGAAAACAATTATTAATAGTAACTTCTTTGGTGATTTCTTATGAACATTGAAAAAATGTATCTTTATCCATTCATTCTATTGCTAGAGAAGCATTTACTTTGTTTTACACAGAGATGGGTGGATCCTTTCATGTCAGAAGGCAAGTGTCATCTCAGGGAAACATTAATTATGGCCGGTAAGCAGGTGTGAGCCAAAGAGGTGCGGGTGCCTCGTGAGGGCTCATTGTCACCTCCTAACATGACTTATAAGTATTTTCAGCTATGATGATGACAATTGAGACCTTGAGTTTTACCAGGTTACCTTTGCCAGAAATCATTATTTCTGCCTTTTATTATCAGGTTATATAATTGACTTTTTGTTTACTTTTTGCGGTTTTTATAAAAATGCATACCAAAAACAAACATCTTGAACTCATTCTCACCTCACCTAATAGCGAAGTTCATACAAGGGAGTAGGGTAATGAACTACCCTCCACCTCAAGGACTCACAATTGCTGTAGGAAGTGAAGCTAAAGTATGTTCCACTTAAACCCAACCTGATGATTAGTTAAGACTTTTCAGTGTTTCTTTCTAGAAAAGGTATTTATTTTAGGATGTTGTTGAACATTTCTGAGATTCATTTAAGAGTTATCAAACACCATTGATACACAAATCCAGATTGGCTAAACTGGAAGAGAAAAGAGAATAATTAAGGAATGGCAACTGGACATTAGAGACAGATGATGTAAATGGGGGTTTGATGGAGTTTCTGGAACCAGGGCACAACATTTTGGTAGATCTCATGTTCCTCTTCAGTGCTGATCATAGTTGTCTCTGATAGAGCCTGTTGAAGGTATCAGGTAGACAATCTCTAAGGCTTCATTTGCTGGTGACATTTTCCTTTACTAATTTTCTACAAACACTTGAAAAACTCACACTCCCATTTTATTCCCACTGTCCACTGCTTTAATGTGATGAAATTACAGCTTTTCACACATTGTTTGTTGCCAAGGCCCTAATTGGTTGTTGGACAAAAATGTCATGGAGGAAGTCACCATTCAATATGAATTTTAGTCTTTTGCTTTTCCAAATGTTTGCAATATCTTTCCAACAATTTCTTTCCCTCTAATGATGCTCTGCTTGTACATGAGACATCTGTCCAGTACATAAAAAGATAAATGTTATAAAAATGAAACGACGTCTAATTTTTTGACTTATTTAGGGGGCATCCTGATCTATTTATTTGTATTACATTTGAGATGATCACATCTTCAGTAACATCAATTTGAACAACTAAAGTTCAAACACTTAGTAAGGAGCGCTGACAGTCACTGAATACCTACCTCGTGCCTGGAGATTTACTAACATTATGACCTTGCAACAACAGAATGAGCAAAGTATATTACCCATATCCACCTACATAAAGCTCCAAGGGCTCCAGGAGTCCAAGTTTCATCATTATATGTATTAGAGCTAGGATTTGAACACAAATCTGTGGAACTACAATGTAATTTCCTTTATCCTTGGAACTTAAAGTATGATCCAAGGCCAGAAACATCAGCATCACCTGGGAGCTTGTTAGAGACACAGAATCTCAAGAGCTACCCCAGACCAAACTGCATCAAAATCTTTACTTTAATAAGATCCCTTGATGAATCCTGTGCACATTAAAGACTGAGAAATACTGATTTATACATTATGTCTCTGAAACAGAGTTCCTTTATTCCTTTCTCTTGTTTCCTATTTCTTCTATTATATGACTGCAAAGATAGTCATGTGGCATATTTTAAAATACATTTTACAAAATTTTTTCATAAAACACATCGAATTTTTGTTGAACAGTCTAGGGTCTCATAATACTATTAATTGTCTACAAGTTCTTTTTCTTTCTTTACTTAAATAGTCTCTCACAGACAATTTCTTTCCTTCTTTATCTTACAACATCTAAAAAAATTTTATCCAGTCAATTTACTTTCTTTACCAAAAGGTGGCAGATATATCTAGTGTTACCCTATTTTTGTAATGAAGGAAGAACATTTATGGTTAATTCATAGGTTATGCACGTATTTCTATCTCACTTTTCATGTACCTTGAGTTGTTGCTCTTACATATGCCCCTTGAGCATGATTATTTGTGCATATGTAGTTAAAAAAGAAGTATAGTATTTAAGTGGCTACTTTGAATAAGTACCTTAGAGTTTCTGTTTGCATTGTAATAGTGTATAGTTTGTAAGTATACATTTTATTTATGGTGGGTATCACACACTTGAATCAGAATGATATAGTGATACATTAAAATCATTTTATTAAATGTTCCAGAAAATAAATATTCAAATTAATTCAAATTCAATTGAGAAGTTGACTAATTCCACTTTGCCATTACATATCACTTATTATTCTGGGTGGTCAACATGACATTACATAATTGAATATATATATATATATTTTTTTTTCTTTTAATGTTAGGATATTCTTATGAGGGTATAAATGTGTAACTTCTTTCATAGATGATTATATATATATGTGGTTGGTTTTTTTAAGATAGCCTTAGAATGAGAAACTCTCTCCAGTTAAATTTTTACTTTTCAGAAGTACTTCATTAGTTTTTCTACAAAAAAACCATTACCTATTTATGATTAATAGAATTATATATGCTTCATGTATAGAATTCAGCCCAGAATTTAGAGAACTAAGGTTATCTTAAAATTGTGACTTTATTCATTCATAGATTTTTTTTTTTTTTTTTTTTTTTGCCCATCTGGGATAAGATGATGAAAAAATATATGGCCCCTGCTCTAATGGAATTGACAATGTTATAGTGAAAGTAGATACTAAGATTACTATAGGATGGGGTCAGAACTACAGTGTTGTCCGTTTCACAGAATAGGTGCTATTTGGCTTGAGCCTTGAAGAACAATGGCAGATAAAGGGCTTAGTACTGAAGGCAAAGAAATGAGGAATGCTGGAATATGGCTGGAGCAGGAATTGAGAGGAGGCAGTGGTGGGAGATTAAACTGGACAGAGGGCTGAAGTCAGCTCAAGACAATACATGCATGCAAAGAAGAAAGGAACAGTCATGAAAAGCCATTAAAGAATCCCCCACCCTATTATATTCAATGTACATTTAGTTCTTGTCATATGCTAATCATTGTTTCTAATTCTCAATATCCATTAAACATATAAAGGAGAAAAATGGTGAGTCTCACAGCACACAAAGTAGAAGATGTAGGATTTGAACCAAAGATTAACTGTTTTCCATACTCAATCCCCTTATATTTAATAATAAAAGATAACATTAATACCAAATCATATATTACATAATTTATATATAAAAAAACTATGTTGGAGTTCTCAACTACCAAGTTTTTAAAAATTGAACATCATAATACCATTGAAGCCAAGCATGTGCTTTTCTGAGATCTGAATATCCTTCAGGGGGCAAATAACATTCCTGTTTGTTCATATGTCCCCACAATGTATGGTTTTATGTATAATATAGGAATTTATTTATATAGCATAATATGAAATGTATATTTTGGTGATTTTTTAAAAATTCAACTTTATTGCATATGTGTGATCTTTCACTGTTGATTAACATAACTGTAGAGAATTTATTTTCACAGTTCATTTACGTTTTATCTTTATTATGGCTATTTGTTGTTTCTAGGTTTATGCTTTTACTATCAGTGCTTCTAAAAAATTTGTATCTGAGAAATGTTCATATTTAATTTGACAAGATAATGCTAAGGAATTTTTCGAATTGTTTTCATTGATTTATACCTCCATTTCTATAATCTGCTTTTCATGACCTTGTCAATATATTTTTTAGACTAATCTAATGGGTTGTAAATGGCATTTCAATAATTCTATTACTAGAAAAAATTTTTTCTCTTATAATTTATTGATTTTTAAATATTTCTTCTCCTTTGAAAAGCCTACTTATGCTTATGGAAGTTTTTTAAAATTGATATTTATAGGTGTTCTTTACATACTCTCGATACTAATTCCTTTGTCAATTATGTGTCTTGTAAATTATCTTCCCTGTTTATGGATTATCTTACAATTTTTATAGACAGATATTTTTAATTGGACTGCAGTTAAAGGTATCAACCTTTCCTTATTCTTTTAGTATATACTTTGTGTTCTGTTTAAGAAAGGTAACCCTATTCTTAGATCATGGATATATATTGGTCTATTCTCTTTGAAAGTTTTAAAGATCTGCTTTTCACACTGAAATATAAAATTCATTTGGAATTGATTTTTGTGAATGATTGTGTGGTGGATTTCCAATGCTGCCTTTCTCCATGAGTAAGTTTCTGAAAATATTTAGACCAAGATGTTACAGTAGGTACATTTTGCTTGAGGATGAACTTGACTTGATTAACATGTGACTAAAGACAAAGAGACCAGAAAAAAAGCTATTGCAATGGTCCAGTAAATGTATGCTGAGGGTCTAAATTAGAGCAATGGCAATAGGAAGGATGATGAGATGTACAAGATAGTTAAAAGCTACTCACAGCTGGACTGGACTTAATATCTAATTTTATGGCTTTATAATAAATTTTGACCTTTAATTTTTTATGCATTTTTAAAATAAAATATATTACTGTCCTCCTGTGGAGTGGTGTCCTTACTTGCAGAACTCTTTCTTCAGTCTTTTGCTGTGCCCCTTCCCTCGCTTTCTTCAAGTCTCTGTTGTGATTCACTTTTTCACTGGGGCTCCTTTGAGTCCCCTTTATAAAATAGCAATATCTTTCTCCAGAGCATATATACATACGTATGTTTGGCAATGAATTCCTAGGTCTTTACCATAATATTGCTGCATATATTTTATAACCAGCTTTGCATGATTATTTTTAAAGTGCTTATATTTTACTAGATTATAAGCTCTATGAGGGGAGAAGTTTCATCTGTTCAATGTCAAATCACCAGGATCTTTGGCAGTGTCTATTAAATATTCCTTAGGTAAACAAATGGGCAGAAAGGTATGGTATGTCACTAAAATGCATTCTCTTTTTAAAAAGAGAGGCTTGTATTGACCCTCTAAAGTTTTGGGAATATTAACCAGTTTGATTTTTTGGCATTGGCAGAATCCTGGAGAGATAGCATCAGATCATGTTGTAATGCTTCTAGAACAATTGAAGAATAAAGAGGCCATGCAATAGGAACCACTGAGAGTACCCCAATTTGACCTGCACAAACCTAGGTTAATCCCTCCATCATCTTTATTCCACATTAACAGAAAAAGTAATGTCCTCTAAATTCATTAAACCCTTAAAGACAAAACCAAACTGTGAAAATTAATAGTCCTACATCTCAAAATTGCCTGGATTGAGGCAAGTTCTTCACATTAAGTCCCATCCCACTCTTTTCATAGAACTGCATTCACCAGCAACTCTCCAGTGGGCAGGCTTTAAACTTTTCAGAGTCATATTGCTTGGTCTGTCTTAATCTAAGTTTTAGGGACAACAATATGATAGTTGATTGAATAAACAAGTAGAATACTTTGTGGATTGGATCCCACAGTCTTTAATTACATAAGAGCTTGACAAGTATGCCTTCCTAAATTCATACCTTAGAGACAGGCACTTAAAAAGATGTCATCTGGCTTCATTATTACCATCTACTTGATATCAGTTGACTTAGATTACCTACAACCACAAGGTAAATAATTTCTCTAGACAGTAGTTTTTCTAATGCCAATGTATAAATGAATTATATGCAGATCTTGTTGAAATACAGGTTCTGATTCACTAAGTCTGGATGGGCATCTAAAATCCTCCATTTCTCACAAGCTCTTAGACGATGCTCATATTCCTAGTACCTATACCACCAAAATTCAAGAAGCAAAGTCCTGAAAATTAACAACCCAAATTTAAATATAAGTGTTTTTGTTTTGCTTTGAAATTACCAAAACAAACTAAACAAGGAAGGTGCTTTAAAAAAATGTACTTTAAAATATTTGACATAAAATAAAATGAAATGTGAAGATTTGTGATTTTTCTCTTAATCCTAGATGATACAACGATAATAACAGTGCTGCTATTAAATAGGCATAATTACAGTAAAATGTGGGTGAAGTAAAAATTAGGTATTTATTGTATATGGAAAAAAGCAGAATGAACACTGCTAAAAATCAAATTAGTGAAACAAAAGAGAAATTTTAAAAACATACTCAAGATGCAGAAGTGGCCTCTCAAAAGAGAAAAATTAGAATAAGAGTTAGGAATGCCACAAAACTCAGGACATGGAGATACTACAAAATCTGACTTACCATACTCAGGTAAAATTACTCAGTAGAGACTAACATGGTGATAGTTCCTGATAAGTTTTTAAACCACAAAGCAAAAGTAAGGTGTTTATTGCTGCCATGTACAAACATAGTTCTCTTTTGAAGAAGAAAAAACAGACTAAATTTGAATTTCTCTGATGCAACAGCTGAAACCAGAAAACAATAAGGAAACATCTATAAAGTTTTTAGGAAAATCAAATGTGAACCAAGATTTTACATCTTGACATGTGTCCTCAGGTGTAGTGGCAACAGAAAGACATTTTCAGCCCTGTAATGACTCAAGAAATGTATCAGCAAACATTAATCACTGAGACCTGTGCTCACATCACTCAAGGCAGACCGCAGCATGAACTCCTAGATCTGAAATGTGTGAACGTTTTGATGAGTTAATCAGGTTACAGAAGGTAATAGAAATACAAAGTACATTATTCATACCTTTTTTTATATCCCTCAGCACATTGCATTATAACACTGTGGTTGCTTCCTTATGAGACTTTTCCTCCACTACATGGTAATCTGGAGGATGAAGACCCTTTTTTGTACTGTTACACTTTTATTTGCATTATCCGGTATATGCTTTGAAAATATTTGTTAATTAAAAAGGTTGTCTTTTGTGGCACAGTCTCATTTACCCCTATTTTCTTCCCTTCTAGATCTGATCATATTGCAAAACTTTTGTGGTAGGGGCCATATAGATCACTAACAAATTCAGTTTAGAGATTCTATATTAAACTGGTCTTTCCCAAACCCAATTTTAATTTTTAAAGCAACTTTGGACATGGGGACCCAAAGCTGCATTTGAAAAAATGACTTGGAACATGCACACACACAGGCCTTGAAAGGGTGATGGAAAACAACATCTGGCATGGTAGGTGACTCTTCAGTCCCAGACATAGGGAGTAGAAGAGTTGCTGCTGAGGAATAACTAGTATTATGTGAAGGTGGCCTGGTTCACTCCTAGGAATTTCTTTCTTTTCTTTGGCAATCATTGTTCATCATCATCTGTACAGGATCTCCTTTGATGTAATTGGTAGTATAATTCAATTGCAGTAGATGAAAACATTTCCTCCCAGGCACTGTGATTCATAACCAAGTGGTTTTCAATTATATCATTATGTAGCTTCACAAACAGGTTTTTTCATTGATGACTACTTGTGTACATTTTTGGGTTAGCTTTGATAAACATACTAATTTATAGACTACTAAGGATTCTAATTACACTATAATGAAAAATAATAGATAAAATAATCACTAATTTATATTACAGAATAGAACTGTGTTGACTGGGTCTGGTGACTCACACCTATAATCCCGGCACTCTGGAAGGCCAAGGATAGAGAATTGTCTGAGCCCAGAAGTTTGAGACCAGCCTGGAAAACTTGGCAAGACCTCATCTCTACAATAAATCAAAAAATTAGCTAGATGTGGGGACACGCGCCCGTATTCCCAGCTACTTGGAAGGCTGAGGTGGAAAGATAACCTGAGTCCAACAGGTCAAGGCTGTGGTGAGCTAGGATAGTGCTACTGCACTCCAACCTGGGTGGCAGAGTGAGACTCCAACTCAAAAGAAGAAAAAGAAAGAAGGAAGGAAAGAAAGAAAGAAAGAAAGAAAGAAAGAAAGAAAGAAAGAAAGAAAGAAAGAAAGAAAGAAAGAAAGAAAGAAAGAAAGAAAGAAAGAAAGAGAATAGAACTGGAAAGTGTTTGGAGATTTGCTCTGAGGTTGTGCACTGTGGTTATCACTATCCTTCTGGTTTAATAAAGTATCTTCCAAAACTCATGTTATTGAGATACTGTCCTTGGATACAATTTTTTAAATTGTTCTGCCATCTCAAAAGAGGTTCATTGTGCCTTCTCTAGAGTTTCCATAAAATTTCCAGGTTCCTTTTGCTATTGTTTCCTATTACAGTTTAACTTGGGATCTTTCATGCATCTTACCTGGAATGACTTCCTTACTGAGGCTCAGATATGGGATATTGCCTGTTTTTGTTGATTTCCCAACCATTTGCCAAAGGAATAGCAAAATTTGGGGACAAAGAGGTAAATTTATACTTACAAGTTTACTATAACAACGAAAGAAAAATACAAGGAAAGATTTGAAACTTTTCTTCTTATTTTTTGTGTGTGATCACTACCTAACCACCAACCAAAACTCTCTCTTCTGATCTTTTTCTTTGCCTCTCCACCTTCCTCCTTGTGGCTAGAACTCTCTTATTCCCTCTCCTTAAGTCATGAGTTTATGAGTGCCATTCCCCTTCGCCCTAGAAATCTCAATATTCGTCTCATTGTAACATGTAGATATTGTAATACCTTTGTTGCAGTCTTTTTTTCCCCAGACAAGCCCAAAGAGTGCTCCATTTTGTATGCCACACTATCTAGATATTTTTTTAAATGAGGACTTCCCCATACTAGAAAGTAACCAAGTGTTTTCCTAAATGAAAAATGTACTTTGCTATGGAATAGAAAGAATTGTATCTGCTTTGGTTTTAAATACCAAATGTCCTTCCCTTTTCCATACTGATGAAAACATTGCCATAGCTTTGGGTCTCACATTGTGCTTTTATCTCTTCCCCAGTAATTAGATGTATGCTAATGGTTTTCCAAGTATCAGTCTCTCCTGAATCATGGAAGTCTTTGGAACTTTCTGCTTCCCGGATCTCTTTTCTTCCAGGACCTCACTGGATCTGTCTCTAGCTGCAAATTTCAGTAGCAAATCACTGTTTAATAGCTGAGAAAATTGAAACCTACAATATTAAATAATTTGCTGAGAGCTCAGGCAAATGGTGCCTGAGCTACAACTAAAATCCCACTAAGATTAAGAGTTTTAGCTAGGGCTAAAACTCTAATAAAGTAGGCTTTTTCTAGATTTTAAGCCTGAAAAAATGTAAATTATCATTTCATGTAATCTCACCTTTCTCAGAGTTCTGTTGCCAGTTGTCTGGCACTTGTGTCTTATTGGTTATTTTTATCTTTTGTATAGACATGCTTTGTTTTTTTCTTTTGTTGCCTCTGCTCCTAGCCTATTGTGTTCAAATTGACCCAAGTCTTATCCAGATAAACCTGGATTTTTATCTTGTCTCCAAGAAGAATGAAGATTTCTGTCCCACAATACTGAGTAAAAATGGATTAAACAGATGAAAAGATCTACTCTCATTAAGAAGATATGTCAGGAAATTGCAGAAGTTCAATGCGCCAGTCATCAAAATGTCTGTTTCACTGGAAACTTGAAGCATGAATAGACTCTTCTTCATTTAACGGCCTTTAGAACCTCTCCTTTGCAGCTCTCTGTACAGCAGCAACTTGAAGTGATGAGGCTGATCCACTGAAGACCCAGCTCATTCACATTAGGAAGACAGAACTGACTTACTTAGCAAAGAGTAAGAACTATTTATGATGAGTACGAGAGCTGTGGAAGAGGGCAGCTCATTCCCCAAAGGCTCAAACTGTGCAGGGCAGGAGGCCTGTGGAAGTGAAGTCAGATGGAATTAGATGGCCCATGCTTTCTTCTTTTAGACATATGGCCACTGTTCTTCACTTGCTCTTTCTCAAGAAACGTCCACACACAGAGACCAGAATCTGAGACCTTTAAATTTTAAGGATGTGTATATGTATATGGTATCTTGCACAGAGAGTTTTTCTTTATTTGTTTCCTTTGCATGAAGCTCCAGATTGAAATTTTTCAGCTATTGTTACATATATACAGACTGAACAGATCTGAGTGTTGCTGTCAAGTTTCTGATTCTAATGAAGGTGGGGTGAGACTTTACAGTATCTTCCATTCTTTCCCAACCCACCTCACCTCATTCAAACTTATTCTGGCCTACCTGCCATTTAGAAAATCAGATTTCGCTCAGACCTACTTAGTGCTGTAAATGTTAAACACATTTGATTGTCCATACAGATTTATTTGAAATTCAATTTCTGCTTTGGGTAGAAACTGTTATTGACCTGCTCTAACCACACATCATTTACTTTGAAAAAGAGAATATATTTCAATGATTTGTTTTAATCTTAAGTAATCATGATAATACCTTTACAAAAGTTTAAAAAAACATAATTAAGAAATATTTTGCAACTGGGATCATTCAGACTGCCAAGTTTTTAAGCTTTGTCTTGTTTGAAGCCACCATTGATTTTTAAAATCATCATTAATGGAGAATTTAGTCTTCTTAAAACTAAACTAGATATTGTTTTACTCTCCCATTCAGCTAATGAGTTTGATATTCAATTAAACTTATTGTGAGATGTTGTAAAGCCAAAGCTATGTAAACTATGCTAGAATAAGTCGTTGTGAGGAAAACATAAACATGCATACACTGTCAATACATCATCCTGAATGGTGTGGTAGAAAGTTTAGAGTTAGAGATGTGACGTGAATTTTAGCTTATTCATTCACTCATTCATGAATCATACATTGAGCACTAAGCCTAAGAGAGACACCAAAACCAGGAATAATTTCCCAACAGTATAACTTTGTGTCAATGATTATATCCTCTCTGATCCCTTGTTCCCTTCAATGTAACATGAAGGAAATAATATTCATTAGAGCATAATATAATTACAGTAAACTACAATAATATTTATACAAGTTTCTTATGAGCATTTAATGAGGTGGTATACTAAAATAGATGAAACAATAGAGGTAGAGGCATCTTATAAACCCTAAAGTAATTATTGTTGTTTGTGCTAATAATGAAACACCTATTCCTCTGGGTATTATGCAGAGTTTCATAGGAAGGAGAAGGTTTTGTAAGGCCTTGTTGGGGGCTTTAGATATTTAGCATCCAGTACAATTGAAAGAATTAGAAAATAGAGTTGCATTAAAAGAGAATCCCCAAGGCTGAGTTCAATACTGTAATTGGCAAATGAGGGAATCAGTGAAAAGCACCATCTGTGGACCAAAATCACAGGGACTTGCTGTAAGCAGCAGTGTCCTGGGAGGACATTTTAGAGAGAGATGCAAGACTGAACTGTGAAAGATGGAGAAACAGTGAACAAAAGTAAGACAATTCCAGGGATTCTCACAGGGCACCAGTCTAGTTAGAAGATAGTTTTTGAGAGTAATAAGGTGAGTGAAAAGGCTAACAACTAAAACTGAGGAGAGTTTTGAGTAGCAGAGAAAAGTGGAACCATTCTTCTTTGAAAAGCCAATGACACTTAACATTGAACAAATGACTTAGAACTTTGGTTTATCATTTATTGCTTTCCACTGTGAAAAGTTACAATCTCTAAGGTTTAACTGCTCCATCTATGAATCCCCATGTCTCATCATTGCTGTGAGGATTACATGAAATAAATACATCATAGTGTCTGGCATACATCAGATTTTTAATAAATTTCAGTTGCTTTTTTTTCTACTTTCCTTTTCCCTCTCTTTATATCTGCAGTGGGATTTATAACTTAGATATCTGTTATATTTATATTATCTACTTCTGACACAGTTTGGCCCAGAAATTATTGTCTGCAGAGCTCCTCTGGTAACACATACAGATAAACTCATGCTGAGTTAAAGTGCAGCCCTCAAATGTTTCCTTAACCAATTGAAATTGCTTTTTCATTTAAATCAAAGCTCTTTAAAACATCTAAATCATATAAATAACATGTAGCATAGAAGATATACCATCAGTTGAGTATCCTCCACTATGGGCTGCTGTCTACTTATTGTAATAACCAAGGTATTTCTAAGTGTTGATGGTTCCAGTGTTGAGTTCATTTTATCAAGTAGTTCAGGACATCAACTCTCAGCATACATTCTTTTCTGCTAAATAAAAGGTGACCCTTCTTTTAATCTTTTTCTGTGGATTCTCATTAGAGAATAGATAAGATGATAAAATAACCAGAGTTTTTCCTTGCTTCCATTCAGCTTTGGGTTGTTGTTTTGTTTTAGTTTTTTGCAGCTATGAGATCAAAGTTTTTTGATGCATGTTAAAAAGACTAGAAGCAATCTTTAAATACTTACACAGACTAAGCATTTCTTTAAAATGTTCCTAAAATACTCTCTTATTCAAGCAAGGCATTTGTTTCCTATTTCTTCTCCATCTATTTTATGAGTTCATTTTATTTCAAGCACCATCACAGTCAGATGGGCCAGAGATCATCTGAACAAAGGCAACCCCAGTAGTTATGAGGGGAAATAGAGACGGACTTGAAGCCACATATCTAGCTTCCTTGTCTGTCCTGTCATATTGTCTCTCAGCCCTAAAGTATACTACCCTCCAATTCCCCACCTTTCCCAGCCCTACAACACTTCAGGAAATGGAAACTTCATCTCCTTTCAACTGCACGCCAGAAAGATTCTCTGAAGGAGTCTTTTTACAGCTGATTTCTTCTATTTCCACTTCACAGCCACACTGCTTCTGAAGCCGTCTTGCCTTGGCATTCAAGATTTAGAGCTGATTCCTAAATTATGAATACTCGTCACTGGGAAGGCGAAGGACACTGCATGATCTGGTTGAGTGGTGTTGCCCATACTTAACTTGGGAAAAAAAAATCACAGGTTCTTGGGCCCCTCTGAAACTTGCAGAATCAGTTTTGAGGAAAAATCCTAGAAATCGATTAACTTAGTAAGCATAACAAGTGCTTGCAGGTTGGCCTGTTTAGAAAGCCAGCCCTACAGAGTACACAGAATTAAAATCTAGATGTCTAAGAATCTCCAGCTGGAATTTCAATACTGCATTTAATATCTGCAGAGAGAGCTGGGCCAGTCATTTAAATTCCCTGATTATGTTGCTTTTTTATCCATTAAAAAGTGGAATTATTGCCAACCTTAACTCATCATTGTTGTAAGACTAAAATATGACAAAGTATATAAAAGACTGCACTCCAGGTATAATAGATCCTTTTGCTTTCCTTTCTGATCTCAACAATTGCTCTTCTGAATGGGCTGAAAAGGTTGAAAGTTGTATTCCGCCCTCCCCCCCAACCCCCCACCATGCCCTCCCTGGCCAAATAGGCTTGCAAAAGACAGACCTGGATTCCAAAATCATAGCTGTGGCCAGTTTGGTCTTTGTTTTTTTCTGAAGACACTTGAATTAATGGAGAACTGCAGGACCAAACCATAGAAGATTTTGGTTTCTGTGAAAAGCTAGCTCTATTTCTCAGACCCTAGTGCAGGCTGGATTTATAACTGAAAGTCATGAGAATATGCCCGGAGAAGTGTACCTGGCCCAGGAATAATGAGGGACCACAGCCCAGATGTCCAAATCAAAACAGTCCCAGGCAACAGGAAGTTCCTGGAAGCTGAATAAGGCAAATATCAAAGCATGTTTGAAGTGGGGGCTATCCTAGGCTCCAGAGCAAGCAAAGCTTGAACTGATGGGTAGAAAAAGCAATCTTGGCTATAAGCAGCCTACTAACCAGCAGCACATCAGGGAAAAAGGCATGAGCCAGTGGGTCTACATCCTGGAACTGATGCAAAGTTATAAGTGTATCCCACTACTATGCAACTCTGGCTTTTACTCAGCTTGACTTCTCAGAGGGTATGTGGGGTCAGAACTTCCGCTACACAATTGTTTGAAGGATGGTAGAAGATGAAATTTCTGGAGGTGACCCATGGCAAGTTGAGGTGGGCCCTATGCTATTCAACCTTAGAAATGAAAGGTGTGACTTCTGGTTAGTTGGGCAGAGGTCTTACTATTGTGGAATCCAGCTGGGGCATGGAGAGTAGTAAGCATTTTGCAGAAGATCTGTCCAACATGCCCCATCTGGGTTTATTCAGGTCAGTTCAGCGGTTCCCTTACTAACATAATCTGGGGTCTGAGTGGCTTGATTAGGATTCAGGGACACTGTGAACCCAGGCAGCTGGAACTAGGTCATAATTTTTATTTCCTGAGAATCTGTTTCCCTGCAAACCCCAGCATAACCTTACTAGATACTAAAGCATGTTTCCCTTGCTCTAAGTCCCTAGGCTTTATACTAGATGGATTTACAGTCTATAATACTCAGTGATTTATCACAGAAACAAAGAACTGAGTACCACATGTTATCATTCATAAGCAGACCCTTAACAATTACCATAATACTATAAGCAAGGGATTGGCAGTAACTGGAAACTGCCAAGAGAGGGGCGGGGGGGAGCGCATAACAATAATAAGGGTACCTGATCTCTCACCAGGTTAAGTGGGGATCAAAGGGAAGCCCAAACTTTACCTGTACAATGACCACTTGTATACCTAATCCTGAATTTGTACCCCACATCTCTAAATTAAATAAATAATAATAATAAAAGAGTGGTGTGAGGTTGAATAAACCACTTAATCGTCTCAGAACTTTCAACCATATAGTGGGGCTAACAGGCTAGTTAGACAATTTAAATGCCTACTGTACCTGGCATAGAGTCCTAGTCTCATCATTGTTGATTCTCCTTTTACATTCCCCCTCTCTGCCATAGAGATCCTCTGGGTATTTGTTTGTATACTCACTCTTCTAACACTTGTATTTGCATAATAAACTGCCATTCCAGCTTATGTTTCTCCTCTGAGAGCCACAGATGACAAAACTTTCCTTAGGGTAATCGTAACTGTGGACAGAGGGCAAACAAAAATGGTATTTCTCTGGTATCTGCAGAACTGGTTGCTATGGGGGATGTAATAGCACTGGAATGAAAAAGTGAGCATCTTTAGAGACTGACTGTTTTGAGAGTAAAGCAGATACTCACGTGGCTTGGAGAAACGTTCACAACAAAGCAGGGATAGGTTTTGGAAACAAGATATGGAACACTGAAGTGGGAACAAACCAAAGAAGCACCATTCACTCATTCAACTCATTTATTAAAGACACTAGAATGTGATGGTGAACATATCAGATTTGGCTTGTTAACTTACAGAGCTGAAAGAGTAGTGAAGGAGATCAAGGCTCTGTGATCAGTGTAGTCCACCACAAACCTCTCTCCCTCTCAGTTAGGACTGAAGCACTGATTCTCCGAACTACTAGGAGGGTTGGCTGCTGACAGTGACAGCTCACAACTGAATCTGGTGTCAGCTGAATCTGGTGTCAGCTGAATCTGGTGCCAAAAATTGCCTTTGCTAAGGAGAGTTGCCAAAGGGATAGGCTAATATCCTGCAGCTGGTGTACACAGGTACCTAGCCTCCTTGCCTCATCTCAGGACAATTCTATCTTCAGATCTACCCCGGGGCTTGGCTGAGGTCTCTGTTGCAACTGCATTGCAATTTAATTGCTCCCTACACCCAGTTCTTTTTTTTTTTTTAGTTGACATATAATTCATATATCATATAATATGCCTCTTTAAAGTGTAAAATTGAATTGTTCTTAGTATATACACAAAGTTGTACAATTATCACTATCTAATTCTAGAATATTTTCATCATTCTTGACACCAAAACTGATGCCCATTAGTAGTTTCTCATCAATCATTTTTACCCTCAGCTTTTAGCAACCACTAATCTACTTTCTGTATCTATGGATATGCCTAGTCTGGATATTTCATACTATATGCAATCATACATTATTTAACCTCTTTTAGCTGGCTTCTTTCACTCAGCATAATGTTTTCAAGTTTTATTCACATTGTTGCATGTACCACTATTTTATTATTTTTATTGTCAAATAACATTCCATTGCTTGTATATACCACAGTTTGTTTATCTTTTCATCAACTGTTGGGTATTTCGGTTATTTTCTCTTTTTGGCCTTTATAAACAATGTTCTTTTGAACATTCATGTACAAGTTTTTGTGTGGACTTTTGCTTTTAATTCTCTTCTCTATATACCCAGAGGTAGGATTGCTGAGTTATATGGCAGTGTTATATTTAACACTTTGAAGAACTGTCAAACTGTGCTCCAAAGGTGTTGCACCATTTTTAATTTTCATTAACACTGTATGTAGGGCTCTGATTTTTCTATATCCTCCACAATACTTACTATTATCTGACTTTTTGATACAGCTATTGTAATGGGTATAAAGTATTATTCCATTGTGGTTTTGATTTGAATTTAACTGATAACTAGTGTTGATAGGCAAGCATCTTTTAATGTGCTTATTGGCCATTTGTATATCTTCTATGGGGCAGTGCCTATTCAAATACTTGGGTGATTTTTAAATTGGATTTTTTTAAAAATTGTTGAGTTGTAAGAGTCTTTATGTATTCTTCAAATAAGTTCTTTATCAGTTATATGATTTACAAACATATTCTTCCATTCATATGCTATATTTTTACTTTCTACATTTTGATGAAGTCAAATCTGTCTTTATTTGTTGTTTTGTTGCTTGATGTGGAATATATAGCAATATTCATATATGGCAATATCAAAGGAGTCTATATTCATGATTCAGTAACCACCATGTTGTGAAATGGAAATGTGGTCAAAGATTTATAGGCAAGGGTGTAATAACTTTGCATAGTTATTTATTGTAGCAACCTTTTAAACATGTGCAAAAAGAGAGGATTGTTTATATAAGTAACTGTACAGTCCCATGATGGACTGTTATTCTGCCATGGTTAAATTATGCATTTGAAAAATATAGTTAATGATGTGAGAAAGTGCTTAAGATTCAATATCAAGACAAGAAGAAAAGACAAAGTATACATGTAATTGTGTGTGTGTATGCTCAGGTGTGTGTTCTGAACCTTACAGGCTTCATTAACCCATAAATACAAAGAGATCACAATAAAGTCCACATTACAATGATCTTACAACTTTATAATCTTTTCACCAATCAGATACAAATCTGTGCTTAACGCCAAATCCGAGTAGACCATTTCCTTCCCTTTCCTAGACTTCTTGTCAAGTTTCTTCCTTCTGACCTGCTGTGAATATCTTTCATTAAAACTCTGGTGGATGAATCACTGGGACCTCAGGGATGTCACTCTGTTAGGAAGGAGATGGACTTCATTTTCAAATTTTTATTGGCCTTTAATCTTGGATTGAGGTAAGGAAGCGAGAAGGAAAAGAAAAGTGCATCTAATGCCTAATGACGTATGGACATTTGCTAGGCATTCTATCCATGTCATCTGTTAGTTCTCTGATCTTCTCACTCTCTTGTTAATATAGAACTTCAACAAATCTAGAGAACATTCTGCTCAGTCATTTTAAACCTGCTTGTGCTGTTTTGCTCCCATAGATCCTACAAAGTTATAGAGTATCAATCCTGACCCGAACTGAGTTCCTAAGTGGGGTCCTGTTGTTCACTGACAAATGCCACTTACTTTGCCTGCCTGCCTGATTCTTTAAATATTGCTGCTTCTAACTGTATTCCATCTTCCCACCTGTTTGGACTTCTCTCTGGCCAGCTACTTGTCAGGTCTCCCACCAGTAGTCTAATAATATTCTATTTGATGGAATCCATGTTCCCCTGCCCTTTGGATACCCTCTTATTAGCAGTAGTTGCAGCCAACCCTCCAACACCAACCCCAGTGCAGCAGACCAGTCCAGTTCTAAGTTCGAAGGTCTCCCAGTCTATAGATACACCCTGTGGTTAACTTTGTCATGCCTGAGCACAGAACCTTGACAATACTTGAAACATTGTGTGCCGTGGCACATACATGTGAAGTTTGGTTTTTCTTTTTCTTTTTTAAAAAGAATCTTCCACTTTTAATCTTTGATATGTCCAGTTTCTCCAAATTAAATGATTTGGAAGGAGTAAACCGCTGTTATTTGAGTGTAGTTTTAAAGATTAAGAACTAAAAAGAGAAAAAAAATATGGCTGATTTAATATTCTTGTATTTCTATCTACTTCACAGTGGAGAATGGCAGCAAAGCCAGGATGTAGAAAATTATAAGGCCAATTATTTTGTCTGTTCCTTTGTGCGATATACTGCATTTCCCCCCAAAAAAGCATAGATCAGCCAGTACAAATTGGTAGTTCTGTAACTCTGGGAATACCAGACCCAGGTCATCAATTATTATAGCACTATATACTTGCTCTTACAGAGAGTGAGAGCTATGCTATCCTAAAGTGGAATCCTTGAATCTCAGGCTGTGCCTCTTTTGCTGGTCTCGGCTCTTGACTCTTTCTAAAAACTGAGTGCACTGATTTCTTTATCTATCCTTAGCTCTGCCCTGGAACACATACCAATTTAGTCTTGTGGCAGAAAGAACCTAAATTACTAAGCTGTTCACTCATGAGACTAATATTGAGTCCTCTTCACTCATATTGACCTTTTTAGTTCTCCAGCCTTGGTCCCAAGAGTACTCCACAGAGATAATCACTACCCCCCAAGTTACAACCCTCAGCAAATGTCACAGGCTGAGTAACAGTGAATTGCAAATATAGACAGCCAAGAATCATTTGGCATTTGAAGAAAGTCACAGAATAACACAGGGTCACTGAACTTAATAAAAAAGAAAAGTTAAGAGAGCAAAAGAAATATCATGACTAGCCCAGTCTTCGTGGTATGAATGGTCTTTATACCTCTGTAATATCATTTACTCAGGGTGCTGTCATGCTCTTCTGATCACAGTTCCACTCCACTCATCCTATCCCAAAAGAAACTTATCAGTTGCTTAATACCACTCCCAGTTAAGGGCAGGGTGGTGAGGAGATGTTAAGGATGCAGTTCCTTTTAACTTACCAAACTATAGTCTTCACAAGATTGGCTTGGTCATTTTTTTCTTGGGTACCATTTGCAATAACCTACTTGGATTGGAAATACACTTGGAGTCACTCTCAACAATATGAAGTGAAATTTTCCTTTGGTTGTTTGAAGCTATGATTTCCATTATCAATCTGATTTTTCTTTGTTTCCAGAGGTGTCAAATTAAAAATAAATCTATTATGTTATTAAGAAGTATTTGTAGCAGGAGAATGAGGCATTTGCCTTTTCTCAGGAAGCCATCTTGATCTAAAACTTCAATTATTTTATCACTGTGGCATTTTAATCTAGTATTCTGGGAGATGTCTTTGGCAGTCACAGTTAGAACCAACATTTCATACACACTCTTGTATCAGAGCAAAATATGGTCTCAGTGAAAGATCATGTGAAGATGTTTAGCAAACAGCTCTCAATCCCTTATGCTTTGATGCACTCCATGCTTTTAAAATGGCCACACTCCCAGGTAGCTGGAGACAGGAAATTTTATAGACCTGCATTGTCCTCTGAACAGAATCAGCACATTCCAAGATAATACATTCATATTTATGCTTATGTGAGCATATTCATGTTCATATAAAATGTTCATGATAATGTATTCATAACCTGTTATATTAATATTAGAATAGAATGTTCTATTTTCATTTATTTCAAACTTCCATGTTAAAAATACAGGTTTTACATTAAGTATAGAATATTAATTATAAATTATTATTAAAGGAAACAATGAGAAAACAAATTTTTTTTAAAAAGAGGAACAATGACCTGGAATAGAATCCCTGGGTTAGCCTTGTCCAGCATCACAGATCCACACAAATCTTATAGTCTCCCTCCCTCATTTTATCATTTCACAAAGCCGATGGGTGGCAGAAGCTGACTAGATTGAATGACCCTCCATCTTGTACGTGTTCTGAGCTTTCAGGAAGGTTATCAGCCTGCCATTAGCTTTGCAGGACAGCCAGATGAAAAACAATACTCTAGAATCCCTTTGTAAATTTTCCGAAGATCTGCTTTGTCCAGAACTCTGAACCATTATTGGAGATTGCAGAACAGGTATTGACAAAATAGAATGTCTCACTTAGGTAACATTCAATTCCATACACTCAGGGAGATCTCTCTGGTAGAGAAAATAAGTTGTAGACCTTTGGATTTTGTGATTCCAGAAAGAAAGACAGCTTAGAACAAGGAAGAGCAAACTACCACCTTCAGGTCAAATCTGATCCACCAACTCTGTTTGTATGGCATATAAGCAAAGAATTGGAAAAAAATTTTGCAATATGTGGAAATTATATGAAATTCAACGTCAGTGCCCATAAATATAGTCTTTTTTTTTTTTTGAGTTGGATTCTCACACTATCACCCAGGCTGGAGTGCAGTGGCACACTCACAGCCACCCCAGTGTTGACTTGCTGGGCTCAAGTGATTCTTCCGCCTCAGCCTTTCAAGTAGCTGGAGCTACAGGCACGTGCTACCACATCCAGCTAATTTTTTATTTATTGTAGAAATGATGTATTGCCAAGTTTCCTGGGCTGGTCTGAAACCCGCGGGCTCAGGCAATCCACTCTCCTTGGCTTCCCAAAGTGTTGGGATTACAGATTGAGCCATAAATATAGTTTTTTGGAATCCTAACATACTCAATTGTTTACATATAATCTGTGGCTGCTTCAGTGCTACAACGGAGTCGAACAGTTGCAACAGCAACCTTATGGCCCTCAAAAAATACAATATTTACTATCTAGACTTCTATTAAAAATGTTTGCTGATCATTGGTTTACAGTTATGTATTAGGAATCACCAATCTGCAGGACACAGGAAAAGAACAGCAACTAATAATTTACCGAATGTCCCTATGATAAAGGCATCCTAGAAGTTTAAGTACAAGGTAATTTTCTTTTAGTATAAACATATATGGAGCCAGAATCAGAGGCAAATACATTCACAAATTCATATACAGATGCTCTTCCATGAATGAATTTTCAACTAAACAACTGCCCTTATGGTAACAAAATTACACTTTATAGCAAAAATTCAATAACTTAGCACAATACTTTAGTTTTGACCATTTTAAAAAAGTCCATACCCTGTTTGCTGTATTTGTGCTGAGTTTTGAGGATTCCTTTTTGAAAAATGTTTAACTCCATTGTATTCAGTAAGTACAAAAGAAGTGAGAATTTCAGAACTACAGATAAGAAGTGGCATATAATTATAAAGGAAGGGAGAATAAAGAAGATGAAAAACAAAAGGAAGATGGCAATCACTACCTGATAATTATTTGTACACTAATCATGATTTTGAAAGAAAAAGAATGAAATGTGTATGGAAGCAGAGTGTATACAATTCAGACTAACCAGCCAGTACAGAAGGAAACTGGTAAACTAGAAAATTGTTTTAGTATGTCTTGTGTTAACAACAAGGCAAATGCACATTTGATAAATGCTGATTGAGGAAATAAATAGGAGTTTTAGAATCAAAGGCTTATCATGGTTACAATGCTGCTAACAAAATGCTTATCATGAGGTACAGGGGGTTTTAGAGGCGAAGGTCCGGGATGGTTTCAAGGAAATCATAATTCCTAGGAGGTCGTTAGATAAGGCACTTATGAGATCATCCAGAAAGAGTGGCACCTGCATATACAGATTTTGGGGTATGTAGAAATTAGCTTAATAAAAAAAAATAAAACCTTTGATAAATCCAATAAAATGTTTATCATCAAGGAGTGGCAGGATATATGCCTAACTGGAAAGATTTGGAGTTATCTACTCATACTATTATTTGAGTTAATTTATCGATTCAATTTTAAAAATATATATTTCAGAGTTGTTAGGTACAAGTGGGGATTTACGACATAAGTAGGTTGCATGCAGGTGAAGTTTGGTCTTCCAACTGGCCCTCACTCCCCTGGTAATGGACCAGGTACCCTTTTGTGTTGTCATGTGTCTTGTCTCCCACTCTCTTCTCTCCCTCCCTCCCCTAACAGTGCCCAGCAACTGCCAATCCCTCCCTTGTACTCATGTGTCTATTGTTCAGGCTCCACTTATGAGTGAAAACATGTGGAAATTAGTTCTTTGTTTCTGCAATAGTTCACTTAGTATGATGGTCTTCAGCTGAATCAAGTTACTGTGAAGTCCATGATTTTGTACTTCTTTATGGCTGCATAATATTCCATCATGTATATATAACATATTTTTCTTATCTAGTCCACTTCCAATGGGCATCAGGGTTGGTTTCATGTCTTTGCTATTGTGAATAGTGCTGCAGTAAACTTGCATATGCAGGTGTCTTTTTGGCAGAAGGATTTGTGTTCCTTTGGATATATTCCCAGGAGAGAGATTGCTGAGTTTTATGGAAGCTCAATTTTCAGTTTTTTGAGAAATCGCCACATTGCTTTCCATAGAGGCTGAACTAGCTTACATTCCCATCAACAGTGTTGCAGGAGTTTTAAATTCCACTGTCAGCAACCTCGGGTTCTTGTCCCAAGATTGAGAAGATTAAGGAACATGGACACCAAAAGCATGAGTAAAAGAAGGAGTATATTAAGCAATAAAACTTTCAGAGAAGAGAGGGGGCCCGGAATGGGTTACCCAGTGCTAGGAGCTTTTTTTTTTTTTTTTTTAGTGAATCTTATCTTATCTTTTCTGGGGGCGTTTCTCTTGTTTACATCTCATCTACCCCTTACTTCCTGAGACCTAATTCTTGTTGCACATACAGGTCCTTGACCAAAGTTACTCCATCTTGAATATTGCCTATAAATAACAAAGAAAAGCCCTCTGAGGGGGAAGGGGGGGGAGTAAAACCACAATGCAACTGCTATGTTAATGATGCAATAAGCCAAGATCAAGTTAGGACATTTAATTAAGCTATTGCGCCTGCACTGAAGCAGCAAAAAGTTCCTTTCAGCAGGTTATCCTGGGTTGAAAGGATGACCTTCACCACACTAATCACATTTCCAGTCAGCAATTATATAATAGGGATGGTGCAGGGCATGTTCCCACAGCTGTTAAGTCTCCTGGAGACTGTCCTGCTCTGCCTAACCAGCTTCTGACTATATCCTCTCAAAAGAGGAAGCATCCTCTTTTCTCCACAGCCACACCAGCACCTGTTGTTTTTGGACTTGTTAATGATAACCATACTTACTGACGTTATGTGGTATTCCACTGTAGTTTTGATTTAAATTTTCTGATGATTAATGAGGCTGAGCGTTTTTCCATGTGTCTGTTGGCTGTTTGTATGTCATCCTTTGAGAAGTGTCTGTTCATGTCCTTTGACCACTTTTTAATGGAGTTTTAAAAATATATATATTTCAATTCATTTGAATTCCTTGTATACCCTGGATGTTAGGCCTTTGTCAGATGCATAATTTGCAAATATTTTGCCTCATTCTGTAGGTTGTCTGTTTACTCTCTTGATGGTTTCTTTTGCTGTGCAAAAACTCTTAAATTTGTAAAATTCCACTTGCCTATCTTAGCTTTTGTTGCAATTGCTTTTGAGGACAATGTCATGAATTAGTTGCCTACTCTGATATCAGGAAGGGTGTTTTCTATGTTTTCGTTTATGAATCTTATGATCTGAGGTTTTACATTTAAGTCTTTGATACATTTTGAGTCAATTTTCGTATATAGTGATAGGTAGGGGTCCAGTTTCATTCTTCTGCATGTGGTTAGTCAGTTTTCCCAGCACCATTTGCTAAATATGGTTTCCTTTCCTCAATGTTTGTTATTGATGGCTTTGCTGAAGATGAGTTGAATGAGGGATTGTGTTTTTATTTCCAGATTCTCTGTCCTGTTCCTTTATCTATGTGCCTATTCCTGTATTAATACCATGCAGCCTTTTACCGTAAAGTCTGGAAACGTGATACCTCCAGCTTTGTTCCTTTTGCTGAGGATTGCTTTGGTTATCTGTGCTCTTTTTTGCTTCCATATGAATTTTTGTATTATCTTTCCTAGGTCTGTGAAAAATGATGTTGGCAATTTGATGGTTATTGCATTGAATCTGTAGATTGGCTTGAGTAGGATGGACATCTTGACATTATTGATTATTTCAATTCATGAGCATGGGATATTTTTGAGAGTCAATCAAAAAACTCTTCACACTGATAAATGACTTTGGTAAAGTCTTGGGATACAAACTCGATGTGGAAACTCAATGTGTACATCAACAACAAGCATGTTGAGAACCGAATAAAAAATAAAATCCCATCCACATCACACACACATACACACACACACACACACACACACACACACACACACACACACAAAATGAAATACTTTGGCATCCACCAAACCAGAGAAGTGGAAGACCTTTACAATGAGAAGTACAAAACACTGCTCAAATAAATCAAGGGTGATACAAACAAATGGCAAAAAATTCCATGCTAATTTGTTTAGTACTAAGCTGAAAAATTCTCTTTGTACCTTGGGTCTTTTTTTTAAAAAAGAACTTAAACAAATTTTTAGAAACAGTTATTAGTAAATAAAATTTTACTTATATATACAGACAGAGAATCAGAGAATGATGTACAGATTATAAATGAACTCTGGGGGTCTCAGTACAGTTTCATTAAATGGGAAGAATCTAGAAAATATTGTCAGCATATACAGAGATATCCAAATATATTACATACCAGGTAACTATTTTCTCAAGGAAGTTCTGCAGAAACGAAATGATTTTGCACTACTCATGATAGCATTCAAAGACAACATTTCTGAACATCCTATTGTATGATGATAATAAATGCCCATCTCTTTCACATAGAGAAATTTAACTTGAAATGAGTATAAGAGAGCTTCTATTTATTTTATGATGACAGACTCACCCTCAACACAAATTTAGAGAAGTTAGTGCAAAGTGGAAAATTGAGTTGTAGTATAACATGTATCACATCTTACTACATAGTTGATCATTACCTTGTTTTTATACATTTTTTTAAAAAAGAGAAATGATTAAAGTTTATAAATGAAACATTTATGGATATTTACTTCATTAACTCCACAGCACCAGGTGTTTTAAATTATGTTTTAAATATATATACTTTTCTCCTCCAGTTCTACATATTCTGTCTTATAGCTGAACTCATACAAAATGAAAGTTAAAGTAGGATTTGCATGAAGAAATCTTTGACATCTGAATTATAATTAGTCAAATCTGTGATATTATTTGTAAGATTACCTTTTTCTTAAAACAGTAATACAAATATTTTACTATTGAGCTTGTAACATATGCTTGTTGGATCAGGAAAATAGTTTCTAATAAACTCACATTTAATCAAAGCTTATAAGTTTGATGCTATGTGTTGAACTTCTAGGACAATTAAACAACAAAACAGATTCTGATTAAAGATATTTGATACCATTTTCTGTTTAAAACCTCAATATGTGTTCATTGTATAACATTTGAAATATAAAGAAAAGTGTAAAAAGATGATCCACAATTCCATTATCAAGAGATAACTAATAAATAAGCATTTTTTTCTTTTAGTCTTTTTTTGTAATGTGTGTATAAAAACATAGATATTATTGAATAATATGATTACTATTCTTTTCCAAAACTCTTTTATATGTAAACATTCCATTTTTTGTTATAATTTTAAAAATCTTAAGTGGATTTATTGTTTTTATAAAATATGATGTGATTATTCTAAGAGTCAGTGGTTTAAATAGATAGTAAGATAAATATATTTAAATATATATACAAAAATCAAAAGACATAGTAGAAATATATATAGAAATATGTATATATATGACAAAAGACAAAAGTAAATATCACTCCAAATCCTTCAACTCAGTAATAAATATATTACAATTTTATCGAACATACTTCTACCCACCACTCTGCTCCTTTATATGTATCTATATATATTAAAAATCCCTAAAACCTACGGATTTCTCCAATTCCAATCCAATATCACAAGACTCATTCTAGCCTTCCTTATTCCTTGTTCTGATTTATTTCTCCAATAGTAAAAACATGGCTTTCTTTATATTTAATATACTTATTTGTTCAATTCTAATATGTACAAAAAGAATTCTAGAATGGTTAACCAATATCTGTATAAAAAACAAATTTACTAAGTGAAGTATAGCTTTTATAGACAACAAGAGTGCACATTTTTCTGCACTCTTGTTGTCTATAAAAGCTATACTTCACTTTAAATAGTAACTGTGGGAAACTGACAAACATAATATTAAAAAAAAATTTCCCTCAGATTTTTCACACTTAGCTAACTCAGTCACTTCCTTCAGCTCCTACTTATATGACTATTTTTTCATTGTAGACTATCTTAATGAACTATTAATATTAAAACCCTACCCTTCATCCCACTGAGACCATCCTGATCCTTTTTTTTTCTATTTTGTTTCCCATAGTCCTTATATCACCTTGCAACATGCATGTTTACACATACACATGTTTTTAAAATAGAAACTTTAACGTCTCTCAAATGTGGATATTTTTATGATCAATAATACAGTAATTTAATCAGAGGCTTAAGTTATGTCTGCACTTGTAACCAACAGTGTTTTAGATTTAATAAATCATGGCATATAATTTGCTTATTTATTTTATTTATCTTACCCAATTACAAAGTCAGAGTTATTAACAAGAAGACTCTAGCTGGCATAAGAAAATAACCCCAAAATCTCAGTGAGTTGACAGAATAAGAACTTATTTTTCTCTTGAATTATCATGTGCACTGTTTCACATAGGGTCTTATCATCCTCCATTGGATTCTCTACCCCTAACCAGCATAAAATGGTGAGGGTTGAAGATTACGTAAATTCTGTATTTAGAAGCAAACTTGAAATTAGTGTTCATAATTTCTTGCTTGAAATCTTTCTCTGTATTAACTAGAGTATGTTCCTTGCTATGATGTAGTGTATCCCCACAAAAGACATGCTGAAGTCCTAAGCTCTGGTATCTGTACTGGTAATATACTCTTATTTGAAAACAGTCCTAGCCGGGCTCAGTGGCTCAGCCTGTAATCCCGTGCCTTTGAGAGGCTGAGGTGAGTGGATTGCCTGAGCCCGCGGGTTCGAGACCCGTCTGAGCAGCGAGAACTCATCTCTACAATAAATAAAAAAATCAGCCGGGTGTGGAAGCGCATGCCTGTAATTCGGCTACTTGGAAGGCTGAGGCGGAAGGATCGCTGGAGCCCAGCAGGTCGAGGCTGCGGTGGCCGGAAGCGGCCACTGCACTCCAGTCTGGGCGAAGTGGCACTCCAGTCTGGGCGACAGAGTGAGACTCCAACTCAAAAAACCCCCCCCAAAAAACAAAAACAAAACAAAACAAAAAAAGAAAAGGAAAGAAAATAGTCCTTGCAGAGGTAATCAAGTTAAAATGAGATCATATAGATTAGGGTGGGCTTTAATTCCAATGTTTGGTGTCCTCATAAAGAGGGAGAAATTTAATACACAGTATATACAGGAAGATGCTCATATGCTGGCTTAGGCAAAGATTGGGGTTATGCTGCCACAAACCAGGGAAGACCAAGGATTGCTAGCAACAACCAGAAAGTGGAAGAGGCAAGGAGGGATTCTTTCCTAGAGCATAGGAAAGGGGCATGGGCCTTCCAATTCCTTGATTTAGGATTTCTAGCCTCTATAACTGTGAAAAAATTTCTATTGTTTTGTTTAATAAATTACTCAGTTTGCAGTAATTTGTTATAACTTCCCTAGGAAATTAGTAAATTTGGTACCTATTCCTGGTACCAGAATCTATACTGGAGTTCTCTAGAGAAACAAAACTGATATAATTAGTGGTGATTAATTAATATTCTATATTACATTATATTAATCATATTATGTAATCATGTTATATATTAAGAGATTTATTTTAGATAATTGGCTCACGTGATTGTGGGGTCTGGAAAGTCTGAGATCTGTAGAAAAGACTATCTGATTAGAAAATCAGGCAGGAGTTGATGTTGTATTCTTGAGGAAGAATTTATTTTTCTCTGAGAAACTTCAGTTTTTGCTCTTCAGGCCTCTGCCAATTTCAAATGAGGACCACACATGCTATCTACTATTGAGGGTAATCTCCACTTACTTAAAGTCAGCTGATTATAGATGTTAACCATGTCTCCAAAATAGCATCAGAGTAATTCTTACATTAGTGTTTGATTAAATAACTGAGTACTATAGTCTAGTCAAGATGACACATAAAACTAACCATCACATATGACAAAGTAAATCAACATTTTTGCTGCTTGATACAACAAGACTTTATTTCTTTCTCTTAATTGTCAAATATTTTGTCTGTTGCTATAGATTGGATGGGGAGGAGTTCTGACCTTCATAATGGTCACATAAAACAGATGTAGATAGTATTGTAAAAAGAAAAATGACAATATAAGATAAATAATAAATATAAGCAATTCTGAAGGCATAAGCTTAAGCATATTTGCTATTAAAATAAATATGAACAACTGAATTCACTCAACAAAAGATAGAATTGGGAGAACATAGCAAAGCACAGCTATGAGCTGTTTAAAAGAAACATACTTCAATGATAACCAAAGGTGAAAAATAAAGGGATAGGAGGAGGGATAATAGTCAAATACATTTAAAAAATAGAAAAGCATAAAATTAAAGAGTGGCAATATTAATGAGACACAAGATGCAAGGTGAGGCTAATGGGATGAATCAGGATAAAAAGGGACATTAAGTAATGATAAAAGCACAATTTATTAAAATGATAACTGGCCATTAACCAATATAAACCATTCTACAAAGGAACTAATTATATAAAGCAAAAAGTATTATATTAAAAAAGAGTTTGAAGCAAATAAATTATAATTGAAACCCCCAGCATATTATTTGTCATAGTTGAAGAGATCTGTAGATAAGTATACATAAAAACACAGAGAAATTAACTAAGATCATCTATGCCACAAATAAGTGGGAATTTGGTGGAAATTTATATATATTAGCAAAGCAAAAATCACAGATAATGGCAGAAATTATAAAAGTAGGTTAGTTATCTAATATGTTCTGGTGAGTGACTTCTTTTATGCACCTCGTTGATTTATTTCAAAAACATTTCCTTATGTGTCTCTTTTTAATTAAATCTCATTATGTACAATGATGGACTCTGTAGTTAGGCCTTATTGATATAGAACTGCTGCACTCTATATTAATTCAAATAGAAAGAAGACCTTGCAAACCAGCATGCAGTGCTGGGAAATGGGCCATCCCTGAAGACCTCGGACTGGGTTTAATTCCTCCCTTGCCATCCCTAATGCAATTTGACACCTTTGATTAATCCAGCATATATATGAAATCACAAACTTGAGTTCAAATTTGAAACAAAATTTATTATTATTATTTTTTTGAGTTGGAGTCTCACTCTGTCGTCCAGACTGGAGTGCAGTGGCCGCTCCCGGCCACTGCAGCCTCGACCTACTGGGTTCCAGCTATCCTACCGCCTCAGCCTTCCAAGGAGCTGGAACTACAGTCGCGTGCTACCACGTCCGGCTAATTTTTTGATGTATTGCAGAGATGAGGTCTTGCCAAGGTGGGTCTCGAACCCGCGGACTCAGGGAATCCACTCACCTCGGCCTCCCAAAGCGTGAGATTACAGGCTGAGCCACCGAGCCCGGTTAATTTATTTGTTCTATAATCTTTATTTACCCTCATTGAGGTTCGATGTTCTCATCTAGAAAATGGAGAAACAAACTCTAGAGATGCAATTGTGTCTACAACTTAAGCAACCTTTTACATGATAGCACAAAATAGTTCATCACCTAGGATCCAAAAGGCCTCTGCAAACTTCATTTCAAATAGTTATTTGTGTTCAAATAACTAAAACATCAGTTGAAATAATTTTTGCAAAATAAAGAAATTGTCTCCTGAAAGGAACAATGAAGTGTTAAGTCACTTGAAATAACAGACTCTTTTGCTTCTATTTATCAAATTTCCAAAGCATAAGTTTGAAATGTAAAGGGCTCCTAAGTATTACTTGCTGTTTTGTGTTTTACACATGCCAGTGGTGGTTGTTTTTGTGTTTTATATATGCCAGTGGTGTTGCTTCATATAGAACTTGGCTTAATAGATGATCAATACTTATTAACTATTTCCTTCCTTTCATATCTGGGAATGAAACTGAGTTGATAAAGCTGCATCATTGCTCTTGCTGCCATAAACCCTGACATTAGTCCATTGGGATATTCTCACTCAATAAGTACTTTTCTAAAGATACCAAATGATTTCCTTTTTCATACATATTATGATTGAAAATGAGGAATTGGTGATCAACAAAATAAGTTGTGATACTGAAAGAAAAATGTTAACATGTACTTATATATTAAGTCACGGGGGAATTAAAGAAATGCTTCGGCAGGCAAAAAGGTGATATTGATGTTAATAAATCCCAATAAAATAAATACTCTTTCCTTTGATAGAAGAAAGACAGAAATTGGGGGAAATGGATAAACTAGAAATATAATAAAATGGCAATAAACAAGAAAAAATAAGAAAATGCAAAATTTATCTCAGACTTTACTATTGTAAGGGAGAAAAATGGACATGTAAGAGTATAAATATTTTAACAAAAGAAAAGAAATGAATAAAATAAAAAAGATACTTCACAGCGGATGTGCTGTTTTATCCACCTTGAATGTTTCTCTGAAATCTAATCACAAAAAATACTGAGAAAGAATATTAATGCAGACTAGCCTTTAAGCTACAATAAAAGCATGCACGCACACACACACACAACTCACAAAGAATTTAGGAAAGCACACCCTTAAAGTGCATGAAAGTAACCCTGAGAACTTATTAAAAATACTCTCCTAGACTTTGCATTTTTAGCATGCATTCTGACTCTAATACAAACTGTCAACAGCCCACAGTTGAAATGCACTGACTGCTTGTCCTGCAAGTCATCATTACCCCTAAAGAGATGAATTTCCTTCTAGTATTTTCATCTTGTTTCCTGGGTGGGCTTATAGATTTGAAACAACTTAGAGAATTAGAAATCACCTTTTTAGCTATGCAGCAGATACCACTATGATCTGAATGCTCTGACTTGAGTAAAACATTCATGGAACTTTTTAAACCAATAGATTTTGGCTACAAGAGGAAAAAAAGAGATAATAGAGAAGCTTGGCACGAGACTCAGAAAAAAAGGAACGTGAAGACTCCCAGGAAGAGATTTTACAACCTGCAATGCTAAGAGAGTATTCAATTTCAGCATTCTGAAATTTGGAGATTATAGCATAAGATGCTGCCCCTGTCCTCCAAAGATCTATTAAAATGCATTTTTAAAAGTTATTTGTATGGAACGAATAGAGCTTACTTTAAGGGGCCACTGAATGATTATTACTTTTTCAATTGCAAGTAGAATTCAAAGAAGAAATCTATTTAATGTGAATTTATGGAGGACTGCTAAAAATTCAAAGGTAGAAAATTCTCTACTTGAAAGCAGAGACCAACCAGCAGAAATGGAAGCTTTTGAGAGTAATGCTAAGATGATGTGTGTATACAATATAAAGATCATAAAACAATAAACAAATCATTGTGAGAATTGCATATGATGGGGTATAATGGTTTTTAAATACTTAATTTCTAGAAAAGAAAATATCTACTCCTAAACAACATAAATCTAAAATAAATAAATGGTAAATAAATAAATTTTGCAGTAGTTTTTGGTTGGAACCAAATAACACATACTAAATGCATGTCTACTATGAGCAAGAGACTCTGATTGAACTTTTCTCATTTAAGGTTATGTTCAACTGCAAGTACCAGAAAACAATTAAACAGTGGATTAAGAGAACTGAGGATTTTATTATTCTGAAGTGATGAAAAGTGCAGAGTTCGCAACTGCCACAGCATTGCCAACTGTCATCAGCAATCCAGATTCTTAACTTGTTCTCATTTACAATTTTAGCATGTGGTTTTCCAACCTCCTGTAGCTGCCTGCTAATTCTAGAAAGGCAGCAGCCCCGTCCACTCTACAGGCTGAAAGAAAGAGGAGGGCACCTAGTAAATGACGTGTGCCAGTTAAATCTGTCCCCTTACAAAGAACTTGGCTGAAAGTCCCACATAAAAAATATTTGCTCTTGTCTTGCTCTGTGTCACATGGCCACCCTAAATTGTGCAAGAAAGGCTGCCAAATGCAGAGTTTTCATTCATTACATTGACTCTTTGAATAGATGTGGTAGAGTGCAGAACAGATCCCAAGGAGGCTAATAGCAATGTCTACCAAATTATATATATTATCTAATTCAATTGTTTCATAATTCACATGCATCTTTTTTCTTAAATCAATAAGGAAACTGAGACATATAAAAGGTTTCCTAGGTTCAGACATGGCTACCAAAAGACAAAGTCAGGTATTGAAATCCATATAATCAAATGCTAATATTGTTTCCTTCCACATCACATTTATTTAGGTACCACCAAGCCAAATAACTCTTCAATAGTCAAGTTCAGAAAAGCTATACATCATGAGTTATTCAGTCAGGTAGTTCAATGTCTTTTCAACAGTGAGCACTATATATGTATATATATATAATGTATATATGTAATGCTAGACTAAAAACTCTTTTTAGGACACAGACTGTGTCTTCAACATTTTTGTATTCTTAGTGCTTTGTCCAGAGTTCTATTGATAGAAACCCATAGATGCTGGAGAAATCTGGATTTAGAGACGGCATTTTGAGATCATAGAATTTGGAGAGCATATTTTTTTATTCTAATAACTTTATAAGGTTTCACAGAGCATGTTATAGGTTAGGCATTGAGTAAACATTTGCTGAAGGTTTGAATAAATAATTAAAATGTGATTTTACATGGAAATAAAAGATGAACTTATATGAAGAGAAAGAATAGCAGTGACAGGAGTAGCTCCTATTAGAGTCATGAGTTTGATATGAAGTTCACCCCAAGCTGGAAAATATGAATAAATAAACTGACCTTTTTACTGGAATTAAATGTAACAAATTTTATTCAGTCACTCAAAAAACATTTGTTGAGCACCTACTTTGTAACGGACCTTTTTCTAAATTTCATGGATACAATGAATAAAACAACACAAATAGGTCCGTATGGCTTGAGTTTTTTCTTCCAAAGATTTATATGAGTGAAACTCTAGCTCTAGTACCTCTAATATGACCTTGTTTGGAGATAGGGTCTTTAAACAGTCAAGTTAAAGTATGGTCTTTAAGGTGGACTCTAATCCAATATGACTTACATACTTATCAAAAGAGGAAATTTGGACACAGACACATACACAGGGAGAACACCATGTAGAGATTAAGGCAGATATCAGGGCAATACTTCTATAAGCCAAGGAACAACAAAGATTGCTAGCAAACCACCAGAAGATAGGGGAAAGATATGGAACAGATACTTCCTTATAAACTTCAGATGTAATCAACCCTGATGACACCATGATTTCAGATTTTCCTCCAAAACTGTTAGGCAATACATTTCTATTGTTTAAGTCATCTAGTTTCTGGTACATTGTTATGGAAGCCCTAGAAAACTAACAAAGAGGTGAAGTCCCTCCCTCATAGAGCTTTATATTTTAGTGTAGAGCCAGAAAGAGAAATAGAAAACTATCAGAGACATTGGCAAAACTTCATATGATAGTAAATT
The DNA here is from genome assembly GCF_000164805.1 of Carlito syrichta. Lineage (NCBI taxonomy): Eukaryota > Metazoa > Chordata > Mammalia > Primates > Tarsiidae > Carlito > Carlito syrichta. Next base: position 40,353 of record NW_007232815.1, on the reverse strand, counting down.
CTAAGGAATAAGGAAGAGTAGGGTGAAGAGGATAAGTGCTGTTTTGTATAAGATGACCTCTAATACAATGTCATTAGGAGTGAAAGGAGGTGGATATTAAACCATGGAACTATCTTAAGGAAGAACATTAGAGGCAAGTGCAGCAGACAGCCCTTGGCGCTGAGGAAGAAGAATGCATCATAGAAGAACTGCTAGGAGGTCAGTGTGGCTAGATTGGAGTAAGAGAGAGGGAAATGGTAGAAGTGTGGTCAGAGAGTTAATGGATGCAGAGATTGTATAGGTCCACTTTATATTCTGACGATGACTTTGGCTTCTGTTGTCAGTGAGATGGGAAGTCACAGGAGAGATTTTAAAGCAAAGGAATAGTGTGACCTGATTTAAGTTTTAAAGGGATCTCTCTGGCGCCTGTGTAGGCAGAGGCTGGAGGAGGAGGCTACTGTAGCAAAACCATCCAGATGACAGATGTAGCTGGCTTGAGCCAGATTGGTAGTGGAAGCCATGAAGCATTACAGATACAAGGGACTACTTGAAAGAAAAATGGAGACCAATTCTATGGAGGATGCTACAAGACATTTTCACTTAGGAGAAGCAGTTTAGAAGAGGCATTGAATGTTAGTGGTGGAAGAAATAGATGAAGGTGGTGAAGAGAATTTGGCTTATTTCAGTCATTCGTTATCCAGGGCAGTAGGGATCACACGATTCACTCCTCAAACTTCATATTTTTGATTGACATTTCTGGACCCCAGTGAGCTGCTGTCACATTTTGGTCTCTGCAATGAGCAAATGAATTCTATTTCCTCTAGCAGAGTCTCAATTTGAACAAAGGAGAAAAGGTTTTATTTAAATCTTCTACAACTTCCAGCTCTTTACCTAGGATTTATCATCTGTCTATTAACATGAAAAGAAGGAAAATTACTTAAAACAAAAATTTAAAACTTATCTGACACCAAGTAAAATCATTTGATTTGGTAATATCAAATGCTCACAGCAGAATGTTTCAGTAGCAACAGTATGAAATCTCAAAAATTCATTATATATTTTTTTGCACCTAACTTTTTAAAGATTTTGGTTAGGGCCAGATGTGGTGACTCAAGTCTATAATCCCAGCAATTTGGGAGGCCGAAGCAAGAGGATTGCCTGAGTTCAGGGGTTCAAGACCAGCCTGGGCAACTTGGTGAGACCTTGTCTCTACAATAAATGAAAAAATCATCCGGATGTGGTAGTGTGTGCCTGTAGTTCTGGCTACTTGGAAGGCTGAGGCAGAAGGATCGCCTGAGCCCAGCAGGTCATTGCTGGGGTGGCCATGGGCATGCCACTGCACTCCACCAGCCTGGGCGACACAGTGAGACTCCAACTCAAAAAAAATTTTTTTTTGGTTAATTGCTATACAGATTATCTTATTTTATATTCCATTTTTTTAAGAGCAAGAAATCCCATTTAAAATCAGAAAAGTTTAAGATAATGTAAATTGTGATGATAATGTGACAACACTAAGTTCAGTGAGATTGTATCTAAGCTTGAAATGTTTCAATTTAATATTTGTATTTAATCAGCTTCTTAATTTTGTAGCAGGAACAGACCTCAGTCTATAAAATATGTGGTAAATGTATGTCACAGGTTATTTGTGTACTAAGTTCAAAGGATAAATATGTATTTGAAACTTACTGAGTTTAAATCCCAACACTTTTTGTTACAAGTTGAGAAAATTAACCTCTATGTGCCTCAGCTACAGCTCTAAAATGGAAATAAAAATAGAACCTACATTATAATGTTGCTGTAGATTTTAAATAAAGTTAAGACATGTCAAGTTAATAGATGATTGCTTAGAGTAAATCTTCAAAAACTTAACCTATATTATTATTTTTTATTATTTACATTTTTGAATTTTTTATTTTAAGTTCCACTTCACTGAGTTAGAGAAAGATGTAATTAGTAAGTTCATCTAACTCTGGCTTTCTGTGGTTTGCGTCACAGTTTTGGGAAGAGGTGTGACTTACACAGGGCCTAAACATTAGTGTTTTTGGAGGACAAGGAGTTTGTGAGTGGGCAGATTCTCTGTGCCCTTGACTATTCTTGTTTCACTTCCTCTAATTGGAGCAGGAGGTAGGGCATGAAATGCATGACTTGTCAGTAGCAATGTGTGTGTTTATTTCTGAAGGTCTTTTCTTAGACATTTTGGATTTCTTCCATTCTTTCCCTTCACCTAGAAAATCTTTAACGTATTAATCTGGAGTTGGGCTCTTTGTCCTACTGAATCTGTTATTTTATACCTCTGTTTACCTGGGCTATGGGTTTTGTAGCCTCAACCCTTTTTTCCTTCTCTCTTTTATTGCTAAAACTTTTTTTTTTTTTCTGTAAGGCAATGGAGAAAGGGATACAGGATAGAAGGAACTACGGTAGATCACATTGAGCAAAACTTCAAAAGTCCATGCATCTATTTAGTTTTTTGTTTGTTTTTCCCATGCTTAACTATGCCTGAAACTGTCCTGAAATCAAGGGTAGAAAAATAAATTCAGCAAGATCATTTTATTTTATTTTATTTTTCTGAGTAGGAGTCTCACTCTGTGGCTTAGACTGGAGTGCAGTTGCACGCTCACGGCCACCGCAGCCTCGACCCACTGGTCTTAGGCAGTCCTTCCATCTCAACCCTCTTAATATCCGGAACCATCCAGCTGTGTGTGTGTATGTGTGTGTGTGTGTGTGTGTGTGTGTGTGTGTGTGTGTGTGTGTAGAGACAAGGTCTCACCCTGCTGCCCAGGCTGGTCTCAAACACCTAGGCTCAGGCAAGCCCCTTGCTGCCTCCACCTACCAAAGTGCTGGGATTACAGGTATGAGCCACCATACCCAACCTAGCATGATCATTTTATTAAATTGCTTACAGTCACTTGGGAAAGATGGACAAGTGAACAAATAATTATAATATTGAGAGTAGGGTGTGTTGAAACTTACAGTACATAAATATAAAATAGTCCACAAAAGAACATTTCTAGTGGAAATCCTGTATGAGAAAATATATGCTATTCAGGGCTGCTTTTACTTGAAGTGAGCCTATATAAATGAATAAAATTCTCCAGACTGCATATGAGCAAGGTAGGATGTTGGAACTGGAGGGGGAATATAGGGAAAAGGCTAGAGAACCAGATAGGGGATGGAGCATCACTATTGGCTTGACAGGACTCACTAGGCAATTTGGAAAATTTTATGTGGGTGGAGGTTGCGTGGTCTCATTAAATAAGATAGTTCTCATCTTAAGAAAATTAGGTCACCTCACTGAAACTCAGTTTTCTTAACTGAAAAATATCATCATTAGCAAAGATGTGCCATGAGGAAGTCATACATAGTCCCAAGTATATCATTTGTAGATGGTAGTTTCAAGGAAGGATATTGTAGACTGTATTTGTTTCCCTTGCTAATGTCTAAATGACATAAAATTGGAATTTTCTAAATCCATTCGTGCTCAGCTTCTGACATCTGCAGACCATTTTGAAACAAGAATATCATACCAGTGGGAGGCCCAGCATAGTGATTATTTCCAATCATATATCTAAAAAAATATATAAAAGTTATCAAGACTGAGAAGATAGTGAGAGAATAAGAATAAGACTTCAAGATACCTGAATTCAACTGAGTTCCCAGTGAATGATTAGATAATAGTTTCTTCCATTATTTTAATAAAGGAACTTCCCTTGGTTTTTCTATACCACTTTCCTAAAAATAATCCAGCTACTTTGGGGAAAACCGTTATTGAAAGGAGGATCTGCCGATTTAATTTCCATTTCTTTATTCTATTAAATAAAGGAGGCTTACATTAGTCCTTATGTTATTAACTACCTAATGGATTTAGGGAGCTGGTAGCAAAGGAGAATTGTCCTTTGCATTTAAATGAGACAACACTCTCAGCTGATTGGGCATTTAGGGGGGAAAAGAGTTTCACTGGATTGCTGCATTTTAAATTGGCAAAAGTCATAAATTAATCTATTAGTGAGCCCAAGTGTGTCTTCTGTTGTGCTCATTAAGTATTCCCAGGTGTTCAGAGGCTTACAAGTGTAAATTAATGTGACTTTTAAACTTGGTAACAGAAATATGAATCATAAGTATCAGAAGCTATGCAGCTATTCTGATACCAGTGTTTTTTATGAAAAAAAATTAGAACATTAATTGTAAAATTAGGATCTTCCCTAATATTGGAATCTGTTATCTTGTCAGGAGGAAAAAATAAAACATAATCACCAGTAAAAAACCACAGAGCTGCCACATTTTCTTTCCTGTTGACTGATTTTGCATAAGAATGCTGCCATACCAAATATTTGGCAGCGCAAATAAGTGCATTTTAACAAATAAATAGATTGATTTAGATACTCAGTATCCATTCATATGTGTAGTCAATCAACAAAAATGTTTTGAACACTTACTATCTGCTAGTCAGGGTACATACTCAAGGAGGGGGTGAAACCATGAGACAAATGACCACAAGATAAAATTCAAAAAGCAAAGTGGAGAGAGGAGCTCTTGGCTTAGCATGTGAACTGAGATTTGAAAGAAGTACAAGAAATTGTAGCTTGTCCAAAGATCTGGCACTCTCAAAAGATGTGTTGCGTGGAAGCACTTGCATTCATTCTACAGATGCAACTCAATGAGTACATGAAGCAGAGGGAAGAGCTGAGCACTGGAATGGAGAACATGATTGGCATGTATGATTAAGGATTGTGGAGGCCATTTTCTGCGACTCCAGTCTGTTTTGTTTGTTTTTTATAAAGTCATTAAAATATAAACTTCTTATTGGAGTGTTCACCTACGTGAAGCCCTGGTTTGACTGAAGTGTCAGAATGAGAAAAGACGGGGCTCTAACTTCTCCCAGCCCTTTGCAGGTGATTCATAATTTGATGAGAAATAAATTACATAACTCCAAGTATGGATTGTGTGTATGTGTGTGTGAGAGAGAGAAAGTGTGTGTGTGTGTGTGTGTGTGTGTGTGTGTGTAAATGGAGGCCTGTTGGAAATACCCAATCTGGAATGTTATGTTGCCAAAGACAGCTGAGTAAAACCATTAGTATAATATAAGAAATTCTCACAAAAAAATTATCTACAATGAGAAAGAAAATTGGTGGGATTATGAAAAAAGATTCAATAAACATTCTCTTGTCATCTGCTTTTGGAAAGGTACTAGGGGAAGTGGAGAAGGTCTGGGAAGAATATCACAGATTATCTAATTAGTTATGATATAGATATATTGCTACTAGTTATAATCCAAGGCATGATAATCCTACTTGCCAAATACAGATCCCATTAGCACCATAGAAGAGTAAGGCAGGTAATATATTTCAGTAAATCAGAGACAGGTTCAGCAGAAATTCGGCCTTAAAAGATAGAATTTGTTAGAGGAAGACTTGGGAGTTCATCAAAAAAGTCATTCAAGGTCAGTGGAATGTCTGGGAAAAAGCCTTCTGTGTGTGAGGGAAAAACCTATTTGGGAAGAGCAGAATGTTTGGAGGGTGTGGGAAAAGGGTGTTTGTTTTTTTTTAATAATTATTTTTCAGTGATTTCCTATGGGAAAACTTTATACAATCTTCTACGTTTGAAAGACTATTGTGATGCAATGATATTTTTCCACACAAATACTTTTGCATAAAACAAAGTAGAGCAAATAGAACTAACCAGCCTGGCTTTTAGAAGTCGCAGTGAGTTGGCACTAAATATGAGCCTGACCTAGAGAAGAGTTGCCAAAAGAAAAAGAAAAACAAAAAGTGAAGTAAAATTGCCTTATCCCACACCATTTCTTGATAGTGTCAGACACCACTGAAGAGTAAGCCTCCAGCATATGTTCTTGTTTTGTGACCTTGGCCCTGAAACAGTTACCACAGCCTATCATAAATTGAGCTTTATCAGTTGCTACTAATCTTCCTGAGTCCTAACCTAAAGCACCTCTTCCGAGATATGGCCTCAACTTGCCTTCTTAGTATGAATTCTCTTCTCTATATTCTTGCCATGGACTTTTTCTTTTTTTAGGTCAACAATGAGATTTTCTACCAGATCCACTACATCATAGTACTTGGTTACTCCAGATAAATGTATTTGGTAGTTGGGCCAGCACTAAGCATCTTCTTCCTCACATAGACCCTTGGTTCTATTTAGTTCTTCAGTCTCAGGCAGATGAGAAGGAGAAGGGTTTTTTTTTGTTTTTGTTTTTGTTTTTTTTGGGGGGGGGATTTTCATGTCACAAAGTTGTGATCTATGGAAGGAGACCCCCAAAACCCATAATTTATTTATAAAAAATTGTGTATTTATTCTTACATGTTTGAACTTTAGTCACCTTCAAAGTACTCTGTTTGATGCAGTACACTTACTGAGATGCTTTTTTCATTGCTCAAAACAGTTTTTGAACTCACTAATTTTGATGCCTCTTAGTGCTTCTGCTGTGTTTTGTTTCACTTCTTCCACATTGACAAAACATTTCCCTTCCAGGACTTTTTCATCTAGAAAAACAAACAAACAAACAAAAAGTCACTCAGGTTGAGAAGGGGTGAATAGGGAGGGTGGGCACTGGGGTTATGCTGTTTTTGGTCAAAAACTATTCAATACTCAGCACAGTAGGGATAAGTATGCTCTTAAAACACCTGCCATGAAATGAGCAAATGATGTTGAGGGAATCTCCAAAAAAAATTCACTGAAGCCAAACACAGCCTCTTACAACAGTGTTAGGTGGTAAACTGAAGCAGGTGGGTTTTTTGAATACTTACCTTGTGGAGGAAGCCTATACTACAAGGGGTCCATCCGCCAAAAAAAAAAATTCCATGTTTTTTGGAGGGGAGTCCCCTTGTATCTTGGGGCAGAGGGTGAGTTGTTTAGTGGAGTGTAGCTCAAAGCAATGTTTTTAAAAATATATTATCATTTTTAAATTAACATTAATCATGAAGATATTGCAATTTTCAATTTAGTAGTGTGATGAAAAGTATAGTATTAAAATAATTTGTTAAGAAGGCTTTAATCAGTTAGTATAATAGTTATAATCACATATACAAACACAGGACTGTTTGCCATGTAATCTCTTCTTTCCTTTGTTTTATTTCTCTTTTTTGAATAGATTTTCTCTCATTTTATTATCATCTTTTAATCTATTATCCATAATCTCTTCTGGATGTCTTCATTTATACTAGCAAGTGTTGAAATTGAAAATTAGAATCAAAAAAGAACATGCAACAGCTATTACAAAGATTGTTTAACTTGAAGTTATTTAGATACACATCCTTAAACAATAACATTCTAATGACCATGGAAAATTTGATATTTTTTCTTTTTTCTTTTTTTTTTTTTTTTTGAGTTGGAGTCTCACTCTGTCGCCCAGACTGGAGTGCAGTGGCCGCTCGCGGCCAGCGCAGCCTCAATCTGCTGGGCTCCGGTGATCCTTCCGCCTCAGCCTTCCAAGTAGCCGGAATTACAGGCATGTGCTACCATGCCCAACTGATTTTTTAATTTATTGTAGAGATGAGGTCTCGCTGCCCAGGCGGGTCTCGAACCCGGGGGCTCAGGCAATCCACTCACCTCAGCCTCCCAAAGGCGCGGGATTACAGGCTGAGCCACGGAGCCCGGCTTGATATTTTTTCGGACAATTGACCACTTACTCAACTGAATCCTGAAATACATACAAAAATCATGTAACAAATATATACATGAGTTGGACCTTCTCAGATAATAATCTGATGTTTTTCTGAACTCCAGACTTATAGACTTAGTAAGTGGAAATTAAATATAAATCAATTTAGGGGAGTGTTTTGAATACATTTGTGGATATAATTTGTCAATATGGAATGAGTCACCATCAGGGAAGTTATGTTTCTTAGAATCCTGAAAAATTCAGAGAAAAAAGAGCACAGACTATATATATTCCAGGAGAGGTGCAAGTATCACATGCAATGGACAAAGGAACATTAATCAGATGTTATTTCATTCATTTAACAAATATATGTTAAGAGTTTACAAAATGTTAGACTGTATGCTAGACTAGAGTGATGAAAAAGTAAGGAAAAGAAATAACTACCCTTCAGTCTTGGTATTTATGATACTTTTTCCCATCCTAAGAATCTAGGAATCCACACATATGACCTTTAGCTTTTCACAGAAGCTTTTTCTTTAGCTGCTAAATAGGGCTTAGTTGCAGGCTAATTTTGAATGTTAGACAAGAGGGTATGTGTAGGAGTGTCTACTGAGAAAATATAAGAATTTGAGAAAGTTGATAAAATGTGAAAAGATGCTGGGGGACATATTGTGAGTCTCAGAAGCAGGAACTCTACTGTGTTCACCTATACACAGTTACTATCAGTTATATATGCAAAAAACTGTCTTTTTTGAATGAAGAGTTCTTCCATATAATAGTAATTCTTATTAAATTATTTAATCAATAATTGTGAAAATAGTTTCAGAGTTAAGTCCAATGCACCAAGATGTTTGCAATGGAAAATTCTACAAGCTATTTCGCCAAGATCCATCTTTGATGAGCAGCCTAAATGAATGGTCATTCCTAAACTTTGGTTGAAACCCTGTTCAGATATTTCACTTTGTGAGCAGGATGCTCATCTAGAGTCTGCACACCACCTACATGTGGCACAGTCTCCATGATACCTGCTTCTTCTTCTTTGAGATAAATGAACATCCTTACTTGAGGATGAAAAGAAATTGTGAAATAGTGGTATCCCTGTTCATTGGGAGTCAACAACACAGCTTTTGGGAAGAAAAATAAAGAAGTCATGTTCTGAAACATGGACCAACGAAAGGAAAATAGGGCTGTGAGCTTTTCTGGAAAAGTGATTTTGCCTCCTTCATGATTGATGGCCTGTCTGATATGAGGCTGGTCAGAGTAATAATGTCATGACCTACTTTCAACAGTAGAAAAAGCTGTCAGTTATGATGTGATGGAGCTAAGGGGAGAACTGGGATCCTAGAACTGAAATGGCCACAAATAATTGCCTAATTTAGGCACATGATGCAGGGGGATTTTGTGTAAAATTGACTGTTAGTTTATTTTACATGTATTAAAGGAAGACTAGAAATATCTAAAACAATCAGCAGGAATTAATTTTAGGAAGTTTTGAAAGAAGTATCAATTTATTTGGATTAATATAAAATTATTACTTTTCACACTTTATTTGTAAACATTTATCTATTCTAAAATCAAATATATATGTACCCATAAAAATAAAATTATGTATTGAATGAGGTAACATAATTTAGTAAAGGGAGCATGGAGTTTAAGAATCAGGCCTATATTCATATCCTAAGTCTTGCACTAAGAAGCAAGATAAAAGATAAAATGGTGATATCACTCACCTTTAGGACAGACATTACAGGATTGAACACAGCACTTGGAAAGGGACTTTCCTGCCTCTCACACCAGAAGTGTGCCCACACTCTTGACAATTCCCTGTTCTCCTTCCCCTCCATGGGATCAGAGAGTCTAGAAATTCAGGTCTGGCTGCTACTCCTCTTGTTGATGCTACATTCTCTAAGTGATTGTCAAGTGTCACTTTCCCCAAGTGACACAGCTAAATGTTCTGGAATCCTGTGGATCTCATGCATTGCTTTCTAGACTGAAGCTTTCCTCAGCAACTCCAGCCAGATCCTTGACCAGTCCTTTCTCTCCTCCTAATCAAAATTCTTAAAAGCCTTTCCTAGTTTGCTTGTCTTGCTGTGATAAACTAGGGCATGCATGATAATGTCTCACAATATGACATCTCACCATCTTGTCCGTGATCTCATCTGGGAGCAAGCAGAACACATGGACCCACTGTTGAACATGAGAAAATTACAGTGCTTCTAGAAACTACTAGAAAATGATGAGCTTCGGTGTTCTCAGTTGAGTTGGACTACCTCTTCTTAGAGTGTTACCACTGAAAAAGTCATTTGATGGGAATCTGTGGGTGGAATCTACAGAGTGACAGATTTCAGTTCAGTTATTAAGATAAACTACTTATAACTGACATTTTTATTAATTGAGTGGGTGGTTTGCTCCACATTTATATGGCATATATTTCCCAGAGTGAGTACCGTATATCACTAGTTCCACAGGTGATGGAACCTCATAACTACATGGCTTTTGGGAAATGCTACCTACTGAGCCCAGAGAGTTTTCACCCATGCTGGAGGGTTTTGGAGGATTCTTGCAGTAGAGTTATATATTGAACTTTAAGCCTGTATTCCAACTTTTTCAAACACAGATCAAGATTTTCTTGTAGCATGCTTTTCCACATTCCATGAGATAGGGTTTAAATCATCACATTTGGGACTATTCTATGACAGAATCACTTTGCTCAGTTTGTTACTCTTAACATAATGCTAATGCTGAAACTCACATTTGTGTTATTTTGCTGTGGGGCTGCACTGCAGCAAGTTCCTGATAATACACTAGATAACAACTTGACCCATGGCACCCAGAGATTGGGATCAAGTCAAGGTTTGTTCCTGGTTGCTCTGTCTCAGCCTGCTCACCTTGAGGGAACTGTCAGTAGCCCCTTTCTGTCTGTCAGCATATAAACAAGAGATTTTGAATTTTTTACACACATGGAACCATGGATAACTTTAGAAATATGTGGGCCTTAAGTTTCAGTTACAGTTAAACATGAGGTATAAATTTAAGAGATCTATTGTAGGACGTGGCAACTACAGTTAATAACAATGAATTGCATACTCAAAAAATACTAGCTGGGCAGATTTTAAATATTCTCACCACAAAAAAGTATGTGAGGTAACACATGTTAATTAACTTGATTTAGCCATTCCACAATGTATGCACATCTCAAAATGACATGTTGTGCATTATAAATGTATACAATTTTTGTCAATTAAAAGTAAAAAATAAATGCAGGCTTTGAACTCCCAGGAGTTTTCCAGTTTTTGACATTATAGAATATTCACTTTAGCTCTTTTAAAATCTTAAGAATGACACCTAAAAATCTTAAGAATGTTTCAGTTCTGCAGCAGAACTGCTAGCATTTGTTAAGCATATTGCCTGTTGTAAGATCATTTAGTTCAATGTTTGGCATAATTTCAGACACAACATTTTATATATCACTTGCTGTATGTACAAGCAAACAACTTCAACTAAGCCAGCCTCATAATGAATATATTTCCCTGGTAACCAATAAAGAAATATTAATGATTTGCCAGTTTGGCTCCATGGAGACAGAGAACAGTTGTCTTCTTTTGTCTTCCCACTTACCTAGCTTATATTTGGCACTTCATCAATAAACTAGGGGTGAGTCAGTAAATAAGTAGTGCTTCTGTAATGCCTTAGGACACTTGAAAACATCTTATTCTCTTAAGTGGATTAAATAATTCCTCCCCGAAGTTCTCATTACCTGATAATTTTGTAAAAATTAGTTTATTTCTTCATAGGGTGGACACATGTAAACTTTGAATATAGCTAGTGACTAAGAGCCAAGCTGGCCTAGGCTCAATCACGTTACCAGCAGTTACAAGCAATGTAGTTTGAGGAGAGTTAGTTTACCTCTCTGTGCTTCCATTCCTCACCTGTAAAATAAGCATAACAATCTGCTGTGAGATAATCCTCAAAGCAGTTCCTGCTACATAGTAAGTGCTCAGCAAATGTAGACTACCACTATATAATCCAATGGGGAGGTGTTTAAAAATAAATTCAATTTTACATATAAAAATGAATTGAAATGTTGAAAATAATTGTTATACATTTTAATATATGCCATAGGTAAAATCGAGCTGTTTTTGCTTAAGCAATGTGCTTCTTTTTCATGTTAGCATCTGTGCTGTTCTTGGCACATAGTATGTTAAGTGAGTGAATCAACTATTAACTAATTAATTAATTCTCACCTCATCCCTTTGGTATTTTTCTAGGCCTAACCCCAGATAGGCTGCTTGCTCTGAGATATAACCAATGAAGGATTATAAGAAATATTGTGGTTTATAATCTGAATGACACAAATGACAAAATTAATTTATTTTCTGTCTTTTGTTTTTTGTGAATTTTCATTGATTCTTCTGTATGTACCAAAGTCTGTAAGTATCTTAGTACCTGCAATAGTGATCATAGTGTTTCAAATTTAAAAAACAAAAAAAACAAAAACAGTGAAAGTGTGTGTCTCTGTGCGTGTATGCATGAGAAAGAGATTTTAAATAAGATCTAACTTTTTATTTGTATGTTCAGTGGTGTCAGTTTCTATGAATAAACTATTATAAAAATTAATAAATAATTCTCCTTTAAAAATACAAGAATATAAATGCCATCTTGTGCTTCTGAAAGTATTTTTTGAAAGTTACAACTCTAATAATTAGATGTAAATTTTCTGTTATGTTAAGAGAAGACAAATTTTCTTTTCCTCAAGATTTCTACTTACACCCTTTGGTGTTAAAAAAAAATTTCAAATTCTGAGTTCTGTCTCAAATTATTATTTGAAATAATTTTCGAATTCTGATTTATTGTGGTTGTAAAACATTTAAATCGACTTCCCATTTATCAAACATGCCACTCAGCACAATCTACATATTCACAAAGCCCAATTTTCCATATCCCCTGCCACATGCAGAGGTGGAGCAGCCAAGGTCAAGGAAGAATGAAGAAAGATCATCAGTTATACCTGCCAGCAAGTTGACTACAGACAGCCAGTTCTGAGTCATCTCGGCTCCACCAGAAAGTCCTTGCCCAACCAGGCTGAAGCTCATGGCTTTCTAACTGCCCATTCATGTTACTGAACATCTGTGGTCCGTTAGAGGCACTCTGCTTCCTGATTTTTATATACTCCTCTCTTTTGATTTTCTTTCTGTACCTTCTCTTTTCCCTGTATGCCAAAAAAAAAAAAAGAGTTTAAAAAAAATTTTCCAGTCTTTTCTTTTTCCTCCTTATTTTTAGTCTCATGATAGATAATCTCACCCAAATGCTTTTTTAAAAAATACCTCAACTGCAGTTTCCTGCCAATGTCCTAGGTGCACAGAGTCATGAAGCTTCTTATTTGCACAAGAACATGAGTATGATCTTGCCAGCTTTTCTACAAACCCCATTGTTTTATGGCACATTATTTCCCTACCAGGAGCAAGGATCCCTGGCCTCTTCATTCAGTGCATGTTTTTTGCTTTTCCATTATAACACTTTCTAAAAAGAATGACCAGAACTTTTTCTCTTTGGTCTCCCACTGATTTCTGAACTTCTTAAGACCATGTCTTTACATGAGAGTGTGCCCAATATCTATCACAGTGTATATTACCACAGAGCAAGTAATCAAAAAATGCCCTGTGGGGGAATAAAAAGTATCTATTTTTCAGAAACATCGTCACCATCTTTCTTCATACAAGTAGACATTTATTAATTGAAATAGATCCTAATCACTTAAAAATTAACTATTTATAGGCAAATTAATAGGAGCAGAAAGTAGATAAGAGGTTACCAAGGTTTGGGGTGAGGGGCAAATGGGGAGTTATGGCTTAAGGAGTACAGTGTTTCTGACAGGAGTGATGGAAATGTGAAAACAAGTGATTGCACTTGTATTGTGAATGTAACTAATACCATTGAATCATACACTTAAACATGGTTAAAATGACAAATCTTATGTGATATTTATTTTTCCACAATAAAATTTTAAAATGAACTACTTACAAACAGGAAAGATATTGAAGTATTTAAGGTAACTAAATGTATATTTTCCAAAAGGAAAACTTATTTGCTAAATTGAGAACCCATAAAAGGAAGCTCAACAATTAGTCTTGGAAACAAATACAATTGTAGCAATATGTTCTTTCACTTACTCTCATTTCAGATAAATGTTATTGCAACAGAAAAAAAATCATTAAGTAATGTAATAAATTTTAAAAGTGAATAAGTAAATATACTGAATGATTAAAAGAAAGCACCATTTAAATAAAGAAACATCTGAGAGCGAATGCTTAGGCCTAGCCAGCACTGTTCATCACTCTGCTGATTAGGCAGATGTTGACTGGTCAAAATGTTCTGCTGCCCACACATACGTATGACAGACATGGACACCTCTGCCATTTGTTTTTCACAGGATGGACTGTCAAGTTGAACAGTCATGAGGCTTAAGGATCTGATAGAATTTGTTCCCTGGATTTGTCTTTCATTTTGTTATCTATGTAAAAGTTTTAATCTCATTGAAGCACAGTTTTCCATCTTAAAAAAAAAAAAGAAGGAAAGAAAGAAAGAAAAAATAAGTCCAACATCTTTTTGTGTGTGTGTGAAGATAAAGAGCTTCTAGTTAGAGCTTGTTGTGTGGAAGTTCGTTCCTTATTCATTCCTATTCTTAACATAGAGTTTCAAATAAATTTATGTTGAACATAGAGTTGTTCTATATAAAATATTATACATTTGAAAATAACTTTAGTGCCAGATGTTCTTAGTGTAACAGTTTTTCTTTTTTGTTAAATGTATACTTAGTACATTTTATAATTTATGCAGTATTTAGTTCATCTAAAATTCTAAGCTATACCTCAGAGGCTTTGGGGAAATATCAGTCCATATTCAGAGCAATCTTATTGCTGGCAATCTGTAAATTATCTTTTTCAAGAAAATGTAGTGTCGAAAATTGAGACACAATCCTTACCTTGGAAAATTAGTCTCATAAGCATTGATTTCCACATATTGACTGTTTTTCTAACCTTTTTTTTTTTCTCTTTTTCTTTTCCTCTTCCTTTTGTGCTGATTTTGGTGTAGCAGACCACTTGGGAATTGAATTCATGGGTAAGATTAAACAATTTGCTATTTAATATTCTGGAAAAGCTAAGTTTTATGTATATATATAGTACTTTCCTTCCCCATCTGATTATAATTGAAATGTCTCATTATCAGATGCTATTAGTAGTAAAAAATGCTGTTGTCGATTTTTCACTAAGCAGTGGCTTAAAATGAAAGACTTAACTACTTACTGGGAAGGTAATTTTATGTTAAGTGCAGCTTCTGGGATTATGTAGAAATTGTATTTGGCTTCTAGCTTTGATTGTTTCTTCTAATTCTCAATTTTCTTACCTGTAAAATAGGGATAATAATAGTTTCTCTTTTACTGCACATATAAATTGCTTAGTCCAATGTCTACAATGTGACAAACAGTAAATGATAGAAAACAATGGCTTTTAAATGTCAGTTTGGTTATTTCTTCTTCAATTTATTTGCCTATTGCATAATGACTACTTTGGCTACGTTTTGCTGTCAATTTTAATTTGGAACGTGGACTGTTAAACATTTCCATTTAAAAAGTAAAATATTTCTTTTAAAATATTTGTATAGAATTTCATGGTTTTTAAAACATTAAAATGCCTTTCATGACTATTTGCTTTTTTTATTCAAAGATAATTACATTAAAATTTGGACATAAGTCTCTGAGTCTATAAGTTAATTTAAAAAATCATTCCACAGCTTTCAATATTCATTGCAGTATGAAAATAAAAAGATACTCAGGAGTTAGCATTAAAGAAAATGAGAAGATCTAAATCTGAATCCAAATTCACCATGATCGGTTTGTTTGGCTTTTGTTGAATTCTGATTTTTTAATTTATATGATAAGGATAGGAACACCTGCTTCACATATGAATCGGTATATTGTGATAATACCTACACATTTACTTGTATTAATTTATTCATTCACTCATTCATTCAGCAAACATTTATTAAGTCACTATAAGCAACAAAAAAATACAAAATTCTAGAGATCAAATGGTAAGTAAAAATAGACAAAAAAATTCAATGAAACTTATAGTATAGTAAGCTTACAAATGATAATCAGGTAATATACTTAATAAAATTGTAAGTTGTTTTTTTTTTTTTTGAGTCAGAGCTTCACTCTGTCTCTTAGGCTGGATTGCAGTGGCATGAGCACTGCTCACTGCAGCCTCAACCTCCTGGGCTCAGGCAATTCTTCTGCCTCAGCCTCCCAAGAAGTTGGGAAGACAGGTGTGCACCAACATGTCCAGCTAATTTTTTGACTTTTTTGTAGAGATGCGGTCTCGCTATGTTCCCCAGGCTGATGCAAGTTTCTTAAGATCTACTTTAGGCAAGATGATATTAACTTGGATTAGTGTGATGGTGAAAAATATAGGGAAAAGTTGGTAAATATTTAGGAAGTAACACCAACTTTTTGAGGAAAATTGATGTTGAAGGTTGAAGGAGGGAAATTACCAAGGATGACTGCAAGGTTTATATAATTTTTATATTTGGATAAGAGGTAAACCAACTACTAATAAAGAATACTGACACAAGAAAAGATTTATGGGAGATATTTACTAGATTAGGTATGTTGAGTTTGGGGTGACTTTGACATGTTTGAAAAAACTGTTAAATAGGTCATTTTTTTGGAAGTGTTGAGGGTTAGTTAGAAACTAATGATTGCATCTTTATACTTCCTTGTTGTATGATACAATGCATTAGTGTTCCATCATCTGAGTATTACATCACAGAAAAGGCAGACAGCTCAATTCCTACATGTTTGAAGTTTTGCTGGATAAATGTGATGAAAACTCAGAAGGACAATGAAATGCAGGATATTATTCAAATGAAACACCATGGAATGTAAGGTAGATAATGAAAGAAGTAAGGCATGATGGTTATATCAAGGACAGCAATTAATAATCTTCACAAGAATACTTGAACAAGTTGATGGGATGCTGAGGAGATTATAGTCATTGGCAGATTGGTTGATAATGATTTTGAAGATTAAGTCATAGAAGATGACAATTTTCAAAGTATTTCTATTAGAGTGTATAACCAGATTGAGGTAAAGGAGGATATAATATGCAACTGGAAGTTGGGAATTGGGGACATGGTTTTGGACTGCTCATCTAGGTGAATATTACAATTACTATGAAACTAGGAATGGGACAAAGGGAGGAAAAAAATGTTTGTTATATGCCAAAGCCTCCAATAAATGAAATAGACTATACTGGTGTCTAACAAATGACAATGAATGGGATTTATTATATATAGGTAATGGTAATGCTAGCTTCATAAAAAATAGAACCCACATTATTTTAATGGCTCATATAGAGAGAAGAGATGTGTTTCCTGCTACTATTTTTTTTCCTGTCCAAGGTAACAAATGACTAACTTTCATCCAAGTAGTGAATAGTGTTCCAGGCTTCTCTCATCTAGTTTTCCTTTATCAACATCTAACCAGCAGATGGGGAATGAGAACATAGTAGATACCTACCCACCTCTTAAAAGACTTGGTCTAAATGGGCTTACATCACTTTATGATTAACATTCTATTAGCTAGAACTAAATCACATGACCACGTTCTGCAAGAGAGGCTATGAAATGAAATCTTACTGGCACTGAAAGAAAATAGAAAATAGATTTTTAGCAATCACTGTCACAGAGTGAATGGCATAAACTTTAAAGGAACGGGATTTTTAACAAGCAACAAGACAAAGAGTACTTTAGAAGCCAGGAAGATATATCTCCAACTTTGAGAATGAGAAAATAAAAACAGCTTTCATCAGAAGTAGAAGAGAATGGGACATTTCAGACAAGAACCAAGTTTCAGTTAAAATAGAAAGAAAAAAGAAAGGGTCATAGATGAGATTAAAAATGAAGAGGGGGTATTGCTGGATGTGGATGAGCAATTTCAACAAGGTAGGTGGCACATTAAGTCAGTAGAAGAAGAGTAAAAATCTGAGTCAAAGGCCAAAAATTGCAGGAAATTATGGGTATGGTTGTATAGAACAGTATAAATTTTTGAGAAGAGCACACAATTTGCACCTTTCTCAATTGCTAATGATAGCCAGAATTAGTAGCATGAAGGCATGAGCATCAATAGTCATTTTGAAAAAAATGAACATGAGCCCTCTGGGCTGTAGTAATTGTAGGCTCAGAGAATGGAGGCTCCATAGGTTTACTTAGCATAATACCCACACAGGTGCAGGAAACACTTCATGACTGGTGGTGTTGCTGGAGTAGCTTCAGATCCAAGAACAGTGTGGCCCTGGTTTTAGCAAATTAAAATTGCGAAACAAATGTTAATTACCACTGTTAAAAGAAATGGACCAGTCTCCATTCTGTTGAGCTTTGCCTGAGGACTTCTATTGGCAATAGTAACTTACAGTGTAACAATTTGCTATAGAACCAAAATAAGTATTAACAGGTCTATTTTAGGAATCATTTAAACGAATGTATTAACATGGCATCTCTAAGTGTAAATTCAACTAGGAAGCAAAAATATAAGCACAGTATATTTAATCATGTCAGCCAATTGCTGTGTCTATAGTTGATCAATGCTACTTGTTTTTTGTATGTGTGAAAATTTATTTCATAGACTACTTTTTAGAGCAGTTTTGAGTTCACAGCAATATTGAGCAGAAATTACAGAAATTTTCCATATATCTTTTTTTCCCAAACATGCAGAGCTTCCCCATTTTCAACATCTCCTGCAAGAATGGTGCATTTGTTACAATTGACAAGCCTGCAAGAACTCACTATTGTTCCATCCATAGTTTACCATTATGGCTCACGCATGATGTTATACATTGTATAAGTTTGGACAAATATAGTATAATATATATGTACCATTATATTATCAGACAGAGTAGTTTCACTGCTCTTAAAATCTTCTGTGCTCTGGCTATCCATTGTTCCCTTTCCTTAATCCCTCAACTGATATTTTTACTATAGCCATATTTTTACCTTTTCTAGAATGTCACATATTTGGAATAATAACTTTTCATACTGGCTCCTTTCATTTAGTAATTTGTTCATGACTTTTTATGACTTGATATCCCATTTCTTTTTAGTGATGAATAATATTACCCTGTCTAGATGTACCACAGTTTATTTATTTACTCACCTTTTGAAGAACATCTAGGTTACTTCCAAGTTTGGGCAATTGTGAATGTAATTGTTATAAACATTTGTGTGCAGGTTTTGTATAGACATAAGTTTTCAGGTTTTGGGTGTAAATACCAAAAAGTGTGAATGCTGAAACATATTATAAGATATGTTTAGTTTTGTAAAAAACTGATAGACTGCTTTCAAAGTGGTTGCTCCATTTTGCATTCTTGCCAGCAATTAATGAAAATTCTTGTTGCTCCATGTTCTTTTCAGCATTTGGTGTTGTCAGTGTTCTGGATTTAGGCCATTTCCATAGGTGTGTAGCAGTATCTTATTGTTTCAATTTGTTTCACTGAAGATATATGATGTGGAGCATCTTTTTATATGCTTACTTGTCATTTGTCTTTTGGTGAAGTGTCAGTCAAGATCTTTGGTCCATTTTAAAAATTAGTTTGTTTTCTTATTTTTTCAGAGTTTTTGAAAACTTTAGATAACAATCTTTTATCAGGTATGTGTTTTGAAAATATTCTCTGGCCGGGCTAGGTGGCTCAGCCTGCAATCCCGCTCCTTTGGGAGGTTGAGGTGAGTGGATTGCCTGAGCCGGCGTGTTCGAGACCCGCCTGGGCAGCGAGACATCATCTCTACAATAAATCAAAAAATCAACTGGGCATGGTAGTACATGCCTATAATTCCGGCTACTCGGAGGACTGAAGAGGAAGGATCGCCGGAGCCCAGCAGGTCGAGGCAGCAGTGGCCGGGAGCGACCACTGCGCTCCAGTCTGGGTGACAGAGTGAGACTCCAACTCAAAAAAAAAAAAAAGAAAGAAAGAAAGAAAGAAAGAAAATATTCTCTGCAATTCTGTGCCTTCTTTTTTTATTCTCTAGACATCTTGACAGTATTCTTGCAGGGTAGATATTTATTTATTTACTTATTTATTCATTTATTTGCTTACTTACTTACTTCTGAGTTGGGGTCCCACTCTGTTTCCCAGACTGGAGTGCAGTGGTACAATAACAGCTATTGCAACCTCGACATGCTGAATTCACGCAATCCTTCTGCCTCAGCCTTCCAAAGTTGGTTCTACAGGCGCATGCCACCACATATGACTTATTTTTAAATGTTTAATTGTAGTGATGAGGACTCCCCATGTTTCCTAGGCTGGTTTATTTAGATTGCATTAAATCTACAGATAAAATTGAGAAGAACTGACATCTTGACAGTATTGTGGTTTTTCAAAAATCCATGAACATGGAATATTTCTTCATTTATTTAGCCCTTCTTTGAATTATTTCATTAGAATTTTATAGTTTTATTTGTATGGATCTTATATTTATTTTGTTAGATTTATACTTAAGTATTTCATTTTAGGAGGGCTAATGTAAACTCTATTGTGCTTTTTATTTCAAATTCCACTTGGCTATTGCTAATATTTAGGAAAATGTTTGACTTGTATCCTGTTACATTGCTATACCAGTTTATTAGGTAAAGGAGTTTTTTTATTCATTCAGATTTTTTTTACCTAAACAATCATTTCATCTGCAAACAACAGTTTTACTTCTTCCTTCTCAATATATATGCCTTTTATTTTATTTTCTTGTCTTACTTAGCTAGAACTTCAAGTATGGTGATGGAATGGGATGATGAATGGGGATATCTTTGCCTTGTATAGTCTTAGTGAGAAAACTTCAGGCTTCTCACCACTAAATTTTATGTTAGGTGCAGGTTTTTGTAGATATTCTTTATCAAGTTGAGGAAGTTTCCCTCTATTCCTAGTTTAATGAAAGTTTTTATTATTAATGGGTGTCATTCTTTTTTCTAAATCTATTGATGCAACCATGTGATTTTTTTAGGCTGTTGGTATGATGAATTACATTAATTAATTTTTGAATGTTAAACCCACTTTGCATATCTGAGGTAAAATAAATATCACTTGATTCTGTTGTTCAGTTCTATTTTAATGAGATATAAAATACTTTTTTTCTTTTTTACTGTCTTGCTGTATGCAATATTAATTTCATTTATTGTGGAGGAACATAAGTCACAAGGTGATGATCTGAAGCATACATCTTTTTCCCAAGTCTTCATACTCCCAATAGCCAGGTTTATTTGTGCCCTTACTGATCAGACTCAAAACTTGAATACTTCATAAAGTTTAACAAATTCCTGTTTTATAGCAGGGAACTCCAAATCATATGCTTAAAAAATTGTATCATTTGATCAACATAGAGTTATCATATTTGCTATATAGCAAATGTATAAGATATTAAGATATAGATATATTTCTTAATGTTCAAGAACTTTAAGACTAAAAAGAGAGAAAGCTACACAAAAATGGGGTGATGAGCTGTAAAATAGTGCTATAAAAATGTTGTTGGTGAGATACAATGAAGGGGGAAAAAAAGAAAAAAATAGCCCAATTAAGTGGGTTTGTAAAGTTCAGAGACAGCTCTCCAAAGGAGAAGTCATTTAAGATGAGTACCAGCCAAAGTGTATAAGCTGTACTGAGGTTACAGAGCAAATTTCTACTGGCCCCATACTGCTTCTACGTTAAGGTGAGCCTTTCTATTTCCATCTCTATTTCTGTGTGTAAGAGCTTCCTACGGACACTACTTTAGGGCTGGAAACAGGATGTTAGCATCAGCAAAAAACAACCCAAAATATTTTCTGGGTTGATTTATTAACTTTAAGGAATAATTGTCTTATTCAATAAGCCATGCCCAACCTAACGTCTTTAGACTGTCAACATTCAAAAAGATTTTTCTTTATTTACACTCATCAAATTTTCCTAATGATGCTTCTGGAATTGGTATTATAGAAATTTCAACAACAAATACTAATGTGGAATTTAAAAAATAAAGTTAACTGACATAATTAGAGCAGAAATCTAGAAATGAATACAGAAACAGATTTTTTTGGTGAAATTTTTTAAATAAAGAATTGACATAAAGCCAATAACTAAAAACTGTTCTTAAATTCATGAAGTAACTTCATTCATTTATTCATGCACGACTGAAAAAAGAGATTTTTTAGAGTCAGATGTTTGAAGTTTCTCTCACAGCGTGAATAGATCAAGAGACAGAATTGAGAAACTTCTTTGTAAACCAAAGTACTCATTGAATTGTGTAAGAAATAGAACCAATCATCCAGTTGAGACAGATGGTCAGAGGGCATGTCATGTTGTCTATGTTTGGAAGGCATGATTATCATGAAGAGAAATTTCTCATCTGAGAAATACCTAGTTACTGTGTCAGGTGCTCAATCATATAGCATATCTCCTTTATGCCCATTTGAGCTATTTGTTAAGTGGCTATTTTTTCTAACAGTGCCTTCGTGCATTTAATATTGTAGGCATCAAAGATGTTTGTTTGAAAGCAGGTGCACTGCCATTTGAAAACATATTAGCAAACCACAGGGGGAATTGAAGACTATGTGGAAGATCTTACATGCAAATTTCCTTCATCCTCATTTGGTAAATAAAATGAATGCTGTCCATTAAATGTCTTATTTTTGATTTGACATTGTTTTTAAGAAAGCATAATATATTTATGCAAAGTATGATTGAGCAAACTCCGGTGTAGTTTTTTAATCAAAAGATTTCTAGAACTAAGAAAAATAAGATTCTTAATTAAAGTCTTTAAACGTATTCTAAGATTGTATTTTTGAATTTTAAAAAACATTGAGTTTTCCATATGGAGAATCCTAGAAATGTGTTATATTCAAGTCTGTGGTCTCAAATATATTTATAGGCTTAGAATTGATAGAATTATTGCTTTCAACTTGATCATATATTGAGTATTCCTTCATGTAAAAAAATTGATATAATGTACTGTAGGAAGCACTGAAAATAATCTCCTGTGAAGTGACCAGCTTTTAAGTTCTGTTTAGACCATAAGAAGTAGGGAAATTTTTAAAAAGCTACCCTGCAAATTATAAATGAATTGATGTTTTACCTTTAAGTCTAGCAGGCTCATGTCAGTCAAACGAATTTGTGTTTCTTTTCTAATTTGTGAATGGCATTAGAGACAAAACTGAGGATTTTTCTCCCTAAGCTGAAGTTTCTAAAGTAGACTTATTTGTAACAATTTTTTCATTCATTTGAATATATCATATTTTTATATAAAATAAAATGAAATTTGTGTATACATATGTCTACACGTATGTCGGTAGAGGAGATGCAACTAAAAGAATATTGGTTTCCTTTTGTTTATTTGTCCTTTGCCATGTTAAACTACATGAGAATCAGATATGTTAGAGTAACATAAGTTAACATTACTGAGTGCATGACAGGTGCCACAAAACTTACATGATCTATTGAATTCTCGAAAAATACATGAAGAAGGAGCTATTTATATTTTATAAATGACAAAGTGTGCCCTTTATTTAGCTAAAATATCTTTTCCGAAGAACAAGAATGTGGCAGATACAGCATTTGGACTCAAGTCTATCTTTCTCCAGAGTTCTTGAATTCTTTAGGTGACTAGCTACTGGGCATGTCGTAAAGGAGTTCTTCATGGTTACTCAAAGATGTTGTACTCTGGCAATGTTTCAAGTGGCAATGCAGTTCTGTAAGTAGCCTTAGGTTTTTAAAGGTAATCTTGTCCTGAATCCCACAGTGTCATAAGAACCTTGGCTATTAGCTCATGCTTTTCAAACTATAAGAAAAATACAAACCAGATTTTTTTTATTGCTGCACACTTAGACTTATAATGTCCAAGCATACAAAAAGGCTCATATTGGCTGGTCATTGCTGTCACTCATGTGATATTGTATTTGAAAGTTTTTTGGTGAGTACAGACTATTGAGTGAACTCTGTTGGATGACTTTACTGTTGCATGCCTTTGGGGTACAGAGGACTTACATATCTAACTACTCTGATAGAAGACATTTGTTAAATGTCTCCTCTTCACAAAATTTGGTGTAAGAAACACAATCTTTTTCTCTCATTTACTTTTTTCTTTGAAAATATGACTACTCTCTCTTTACACTATGATTTATGTTTGTTTTAACATGGGCATGAATCCAGGTGCTCTTACTCACATTCCCCTTCAACTCTCTAACCACAAATATAAAGATAATATATTGGCTTAATTATTGAGATTAGTGATTAGCACATTTTGACATCACCAGTGGATAGAAGTAGAAGTATATAAACAAAATCGTTACCACTAAATCAAATATATTAAATTCTAAGAGAATTTTCAGGTGAGGTAATAGTGATCATCTTAGAAAAATGGCTACAGTTAAGAAATATATTGAAAAATAATCAGATATATTAATTATCATCTCTACAAAGAAAATGAACATTTTTGTAAACACATTGGTGGAAAGTATTCCAGAATCAGTTAATAAAGTTTGATAGGTAGACACTGAGGAAATTATTTGTTTTGAACAAATAGTTGGAAAAATAAGTGCTATTCACTGATTATATAGTAAAAGGTAGATTTGAGGCAATAAATTCAAATTCAAAGATCAAAATCAACCATGAGTGGAGCTTCTAGTTTCTTGTAGGGCAATATTTTCATTATTGGCACAAATAAGCACATAGTTTGAACACTCATCAAATTATTGAACTTTTTTGTTAAGGATGACTGCTTCTTTGAGATAATTAAAGTTTAACAAAAAGAACTGGATTTGTAGGTTTTCAAATCATACTCAAAAGAATCTGAGACCTTAACCTGTATCAAGTTGATTATTTATATATGCCAAATATCTAAAATGTAAATGAGCAGGTAGTAGGTTTTGAAGATCTGGAATGTGCTACAATAAAGGGAAAAAATAGCGACAATGGTGTTCAGATTTTCATTAATAAATAATTGTATAAGAGGTTAAAAAGGTGTTTTTTTAAATATCAAATTCTCTCTGACAATTGCTTCAGGAGTCAAAGTAAATTAGTGGAATAGGAAAGAAATAAATGATAATGGATAGAATACCTGAAGATGCAGCAAAGTGAAGATAATACTGGTTCTCTTCCATAAACAAAGACAGTGTGTTGTGGGCTCATGATGATTCAGCCACTCAGAACGTCTGGAGCCCCATGAGAGGTTAGGTCCTGCCAGACCAGAGTTACACAGGGTTGAGTAAACAAACTCACAAGAAGTTCACAATGCAGTGCATGGGACAGACTTGTGAACCAAATATTGCAAGAAGGACTTTAATTGACGTTTTGTTTTGTTTGGTTTTATAAAAGTCCAGATGAAGGTGTCCCAAACTCAGGCAGGAAGTTAATGTATGTTTCATAAATGTGCACATTATTAGAATTTGAGTTGATGTACATGTAGGAAACACTAAGTTCTGTACCTGTTCTGTCAAGTTTGCAAAGCCTTTGGTATACTTCTATTCATTTAGGAATCTTGGAGAGAATGCTATCACAGGAAACATTTTTTGAATTATTTGTCATAAGAAGCATTCTTCATAGAGTTAGGTAAACCCAGGGATCAAGGAGCACAGGGTTTAGGTAAACCCTGAGATCGAGGAGCTCAGAGGAAGGAGCAGTCACATGACTTCAGAATAATTGTAGCCATCTTTATGTAAAATAACTTTTAAAATATTTCTACTTTTGGGAGATGGAGAAAGGAAATATGAAGGGGTAGTGAAAGGGAAGAATTAAAGGAAATAAGAGATGGAAGTACAAAAAGATTTTGGGAAATGGCAAAAAGTCCCAGGTAATTGGGTAAACATGATACACAAGAAAGGGGAATGGAAGGTAATATGTTGGTCAAGAAGTCCAAAGCAGATTATGGCAACCCTGTTTGCTTTTTAAAAGAAGTGTAATATTATCTTGTTGCAGAAGAAAACTTACTGAGGTTTCAAGCAGGGAATTGATCAGATTTTCTTAAACAGTTTGCTCTGTCAGTAGTTGTGTGTAGAGTTTGCCTGAAGGCACTCAGTACAGAATCCCAGCTAATGGAACAAACTCAGGATTTTGCTTCAAATAGTCACTAGATGCTAGCCCTTTGAACTACACAGTGGGCAATAAAGATGAATTTTTACATAGGCTGTGTCAAATGTAGGAAAGCAGCAAGAGCAGAAAGCCCAGGGAGCCAGTGGGATGAGTTGTAATGAGAAAAGCTTCCCACAAAGTGGACCTTGAACTGGTCTTTAAGGAAAAGGCATTTGATTTCGTAATATATTTTTTAAATATGTGGGGTACTACTCAGGGTTAGGTATACAAATATTCATTATGCAGGCACCCTTGTTGATGAAGTATGCCCCCCTCCCCCTGGCAGTTTACCACTACTGCCAGTCCTGCCCCTGCCCTCCCTTGGCAGTTTCCACTACTGCCAATCCCTTTCTTATAGTATTATGATAGTTGTTTAAGGTCCACGTATATGTGAGGACATGTTATACTCAGTTCTTTGTTTCTGTGATAGATCACTCAGCATTATAACCTCTAAGTTCATCCAAGTTGCTGCAAAGTTCATAATTTTGTCCTTCTTAATGGCTGCATAATATTCCATTGTGTATATGTACCACAGTTTTTTTTTATCCAGTCCTCTTTCAGTGGGCAGCAAGTTTGGTTCCATGTGTTTACGATTGTGAATAATGCTGCAATAAACATGCATGTGCAGTTATTTTTCCTAGAGTGATTTTAGTTCCTCTGTGTATATTCCCAGTAGGGGGATTGTGGGGTCATACGAGAGGTCAATTTTTAGATCTTTTAGTAATTGCCACCCTGTTTTCCACAGAGGCTGTACTAGTTTACACTCCCACCAACAGGGTAGAAGTGTCCCCTTTTCTCTGCATCCTCTCTAGCATCTGTTGTTTTTGAGTTATTGATGATGGACATCCAGACTGGAGTTAGGTGGTATCTCAGTGTGATTTAAATTTGCATTTCTTTGATGACTAGAGAAGCTGAGCATTTTTTAATGTATCTGTTGGCTGCTTGTATGTCTTCTTTTGATAAGTGTCTATTCATATCTTTTGCCCACTTTGTATCGGGGCTGTTTGTTTTTTTCTTTTCAGCATGTTTGAATTCCTTGAAGATCCTAGATATTAGTTCTTTATCAGATATACAGTTGGCAAATATTTTTTTTCCCAGCCTGTGGACTGTCTCCCCACTCTCTCAATAGTTTCCTTGGCTTTGCAGAAGCATTTCAGTTTGGTGAGGTCCTGTTTGTCTATCTTATCTCTTATGGCATGGGCACTTGGGGTTTTAATCAGGAATTTGTTGCCAGTTCCAATTTCCATAAGAGTGTCTCCTGCATTTTCTAAGGTTCTTATAGTTTGAAGTTTTACGTTTATATCTTTGATCCATTTAGAGTTGATTTTTGTGTATGGTGATATGTAGGGTTCTTGTTTTAATCATTGGCATGTGGTCAACCAGCACCATTTACTGAACAGGTTCTCCTCTCCCCAGTGGTTGATGGTGGAGACTTTGATAAATGTGCAAAAGTCAGTCACATTTCTATATACCAACAATAAACAAACAGAAACCCAAATAAAAAGCACAGTCCCATTCACAATAGTAAAAAAAAACAACAAAAAAACCCTTGGCATCTTTTTCACCAGAGTAGTCAAACACCTTTACAACAAAAACTACAAAACACTGCTAAAATAAATCAAAGATGACACAAACAAATGGAAAAATATTCCATGCTCATGAATTGGAAGAATCAACATTGTTAAGATGTCCATCCTACTGATTCAATTTACAGATTTATTGCAATACCCACTAAATTACCAGCAGCATTCTTCTCAGACCTGGAAATGACAATACAGGAATTTATATAGAAACATAAACAACCATGAACAGCCAAACCACTCCTCAGACAAAAAACAAAGAAGGAGGCATCATGCTCCCAGACTTTAAACTTTATTATAAAGCTACAATAACCAAAACATCCTGGAATTGGTACAAGAACAGGCATATAGACCAATGGAACAAAACAGAGATTCTAGAAGCAAATATCAATTTCTCAACCAACTCATCTTTGACAAGGCATTTTATTTCTATGGACAGAGATGGAAACATCCTAATGAAGATGTTAACATGAATAGGATCAGGATGAGGCAATGTATTTGGGAATATTGGCTGTCATCAACAAAGGGTATCATATTATAATTTAATTTATATTGCATATAACTTTTTATTTACAACATAAATAAAATTGTGTCACTCTTCTGCATAAAAGTTTCTAATGGATTTAGAATGAAATCTAGACACTATCAACTGCCATACAAAGTCCTCCATGTTTTTTCTCTATCTCTCTGTTTCTACCATATCATCTTACTTTATTTTTCTACCTACCTCAAGGCCTGTACACTAGCTGTTCCTTCAGCACTATCTTATATATCTGCACATGGTTGGTTCTTCCTCATGATAAATAATTTAATTAAAATACATTTCCTAAGAGACTTTATCTAGTCACCTTATTTTGTATCTTTCCTATTTTTATTCACGTTAGCATATTTTGTTTCCTCTATTGCATTTATTAATGTCTAATGAATTTATTCATTCACATTTCCTCATCAGTCTCTTCACTAGAAAATAAGTTATGTAATAGCAGACCTTGCTCTTTATTGCATCTCCAGCCCAATGCTTAGCATCATTATAAGAACTCAAGAAATATTTCTTGAAATAATACTTAAAATAAATTTAAATGGTGTGTTTTCTGAACTTTTTATTTTCTTAAGTGATTAAAAAGAAAAAATATAAGCAAAACACAAATGACACACAAGCCATGAAGTTTAGTTCTAGATTAATTTTCAGTCAATCATCAATCTTCTTTCTTGAAATTTCCCGTGTAGGCAGTAGCATATTTAAAACAATCATATTTTACTTACTTTAATGAGGACATCTCAGAGTTGTAGCTTCCAATTCACTTAGGAGTACTTGAGTGTTAATGTGTTGGGTTTCCAACAGGATTGGGTACAGATGAAAGAAGTCGAGTCAACTGCTTATACAATGAAACTGCCTCTCTGAATTTCACATTCACTTTTCTCAGTAGGATTTCAAGTTCTTTATTTTTTTGGATGAGTTCTTGAAGCAAAAGACGGTGCTGTATTGAAAGTATATTGAATGTTGACTCTTTTCATTGACGAAACTTGCGAGCACTCACATGGTATGAGAAAGAGAGAGAAGGGAATTCATGTTCATTGACTAGTATATGGCTTATGGACTTGATAGGTGATTTCACATGAGTTATCTCATTTTGTCTTTTGAATTCACCAAGAATATTATGCACGTGGTGCAGAAAATCACAATAAGCCGAACGTCCAGATTTTTGGTTTGGGAAAAATTGATCTTGGATTCGTTTTAGTATCTTGAGGGGACACTAGATTTGGGGAGTTACTTAGTATGTATTCAAGAGAGCCATTCATATTTGGACTGTACATTCGTGAGACTGCCATTAGGGAGAAAGGCAGACATAGAGATGCAGGGCAGAGAAAATCAGTCTTTATAAAGCTCAGTAAGGTAATTTTTTTCATTGTATATTTGAAAAAAGAAGGTCAATGGAAGTAAAAGCAATATGCCCTACTGATAAATAGCAAAGATCAGTTATAATCTGGACCAAAATGACTCCAATGGAGAGCTTTCAATTGTCCTTCTCCAGAAGCACAACAGATGGTATGTTTTCTCCAAATATGGTAATATTCTCTTGCTTTACTTTGTGCTAGGCTCCACACATACTGGGCCAAGGACATACATGCATTCAGCTAGGGCCTCAGCTTTAGAAGGTACATTGTGGATAGATTTTCCAGATTTTATAAATAAAAATGCTGGACACCCACTTAAATTTGAATTTCAGATTCAGAACAAATAATTATTTAGGAAGATATGTTTTATTGCACGGGGTATATCTATATATAATCTTACTTATTGTTTGCATGAAGTTCAGATTAACTCATTTTTGAATATTTCATCTGGCAACTCCAATTTTAGAGCCATTAGCACAGTAAGAGGTGACCCCATGAACTACTGCTATCTCACATTCCAGTCCCCAGAAAGGCTGAATTAGAATTAACATGAGGAGTGTAGAAAGATAAGCAGAATTAATGGAGAAACCAGCAGAAGAGGTGGAATGAGAGTGTGTTGTATGTCCCAGATGGGCAGTACTGCTTGTTACATGATGAGAATTAGGCACAAATAATACTAAACTGTTCCCAAATTATCTCAGCAGCTATGGTTGTTTAACAAGGCAAATATAGCCCATAAGCTCATTGGTTCTGGGTAGGATGCATCCTGCTGTCAGAGCAATTGATTAAGTATTTTAAAGCCAATTCTTATTGTGAGTGAAATAGATTAACACCTCAGATATGGATGCTTCAGAAAACAAATGGCAGCATGCTAACTTAGTTAATCAGCCTTTGAGGAAGAAAGTAGCATTTAACTTACCAGAAGATGCAGTTCAAGGCTATATTAATGAAGTCATAACAGCTGTGTCTTTATCTGTTCACTATCCATTCATTTTCCCATTACATTCAGGCTGCTAACTTCAGTCACAAGCATGTTTTTTATGAGAATATGAGGCCTTTTGTTCCTACCAGAAAATAAATGAGATCTATATTTTCTATAGTTGTTCTATAGAATCATAGTAGTGGTTCAATGATTCTACTTTTCTGTTGTTGGGATAAAAAGGTATGCTGTGGAATTCAAACAGTATAATAAAATATACATGCATACACACACACACACACACACACACACACAATCTTGAGTTTATCTCCTGTATGCTGTAAGACATGGACTATCTACCATTCTGTCTAGTTACTTAGACCAATATCTACCTTTCAAGGTTAACCAGCATAAAGATTGATGATATGAAACACCATATATACATTTCTTGGCATATGTTTGGCACTCAAAATATTTCCTAATGTGTTACATTGTGCCTACTTGATTTGATTACTGATTGTGTGTGTATGCCCATAAACCCTCAAGGACAGTGAACCAACCATGTGCTCTGGGAGTCCTCTTCAGCGCTTTTCCATGGCCTGCCCCCCAGTAGTCCCTTAGTTGCCTTCTGGGACATTAGCCGAGTTGATACAGTTGAGAGAGCAGCAGCTCTTTCAGATGTGGATGTTCATCCCTCTCCTAGGCCCAAATAGAATCTGCCAACCTTCTGCATAGATAGAACAGGTGTTTGTTGGTGTGGTATTGTTTCCAGGGTCATGGATGCCCTGTTGTCTTAGGAAATCTTACCTTAGTCCCTGGTCATTTTGGCACATTCCACAATGAGAGCTTTTTCAAGTCTGAATCAGTGTCAAATACCACAGAATTTTAGGTTGATCATGACCCACCATCTGGCTAACCTCATTTCCTGTAATCTTGCCATTTTCGACCCTTCAGAATCATGTTTTCGTAATATTTCATGATCTTTCATGCCTGTCTTTTTTGCATTGTTATGTGCTGTGACAGTAAGACCAGCTTCCCTTTCCTATTACATTCTCATGCATATATCTGCACTCTCAGTATGTCAGATGGTGAGTCTTCTATTATAGTTTTGCTAAGATTATGGTGTCACTGTGGTTTATGTCTCTCTTTCCTACCCAATATATAGTTCCTTAAGCATAGCAACTTGAGTAGAGTTCTTCTTGAACAATAGATCTGTGAACTAAGAGACACCTATCTGTCTCCCATACACGTAAAATGCATTGGTGGACAAGCAAAATAACCGCTATAAATATTTCTGTTTAAAAAAGGGATGATAGAGGAGAATGGGTAACACTTAATCCTAACAATGTACAACCCTAAAGAATGCTCAGGCTTAAATATCTGACAATCTTTTGCCTATAACTTTTCTAAAGTTTTTTTTTTTTAACCTTTTAGAGAATGTGTGGCTATGGGTACATTTTACTACTGAGAGTATAGTAAGCTTTTCAATACAATTTGGCAATAGAATATAAAAGCATGGTGTTGTTGTAGCTGAACTGTGAGCATTGAAGAAAGTAGCCTTGGACAGCCTGGAATTTTCTCTGAGTACTATAGTGTGCCTCTTTGGACTAAAGTGACTCTATAGTGCAGGGGAAGAGTGCTTTATTACACCCAATATCATAGGAGGCTAACATTCTGTCAAGTTACTGTTGTAACAGTAATAGGATATGAATACTATTATTTATTAAATATAATAAATGCATTCAATTCTGCTAGTTTAGAAAACTACTTGAGGGTAAACCCCTCAGGTCCCTTCCCACTGTGGAAGCTTTCTGTCCTTTCAATAAATCCTGCTTTCTAAAAAAAAAAAGAAAACTACCTGAGTTTGTATAACTTCTGATTATGTAAAAGTGAGACTGAAGTGGTTAACAGTAAATATAAATTTGTGTCATATGTCAATACTGATCTTGAAAAATAAAAAATATGTCACAAGTCAATTGCAATATATCACTGTGACTTTCAGACCTTCAAGGAATTATAGGGAATCTTTTGGGGAAATTTTACTGGGTGTTACTTGGAAATGAATCTCCTTTTAAATTTTGAAAGTGGTTAACATCCGGTTCAGTTTGAGATTTTGTCACATACAGGTGCTAACACATATATATTGACATCTATTATTGAGAATACAATAAATATCCTTCAGTATTTTTCTATCAGAGATTTTTTTTATGAACTAAAGGTGATTTCATTTCCTTGGTTTCACCATTTTTTCATGGAAGAATGGATTTTTAAAATTTCATTATCTGTCTTCTTTTCATATGTCCTTAATTTCCCTTATTCATTTATCTCTTAAAAAATGCATATTCTTTCTTTCTTGAAGCTCAACTCTTACCAGCAATGCCTTTTATATACATGCGTTTGAAAGTCCTTTTATAGAAAGGAGGGTGTTTTTGGCAATTCTGAACCTTTCTTTTTAAAGTTCAGGTTGGATCGATATGCTTTGAAGCTTTTTGACTGAATGAAAACTTTCTAAAATGCATTATTTTACCTATGCAACTGACTTACTAAATTAATGGAATGATGGGACCAACACACTCCAGGGCTTTGAGGTTTAGTATTTTCAGTGCCTTCAATTTGTTTAGAATGCATGCATGAATAGTTATAAGATCATAGCATGTTATGGCTGAAAGAGACCTTTGAGATCTTTCAATATGGAATCCAGATTCCCATTTTTACTGTGAACCTAAGGCCTAGAGATGCCAAAAGACTTGCCTATATTTTCTCAAGTGAGACAGAGCTGGAATTCAACAACAAGCATTTCTTGGCTATCTGCTACTAGGTACAGTCTTATAATTTCACCTTTACTGTTTTTGCCTTTAAATGACAACAGTTTAGATCCTCTCATCTTATAGTCCAGTATAGTTACACTTAGATAAAAAGATAGTTGTATTCCTTCTTCAATGAGGATTCTATACAATTAGCTTTGAAGCTTGATGGCATCCCCATAGAATCATTCTAATTAGCAAAGATGTTTTTTCACAAAAGCAGCTCTTACCCTTCAGAAATGTCTTGGAAAAAGTCTCATGCAGTCATTTCCTGGATCTATCTGAAAATTCTGTAGTAAGAATGGGCATGTTACACTCCTCCATGCTGTTACTGCGTTGCTATTGTCATAGAGTCTGAAAGCTCACATTACCATGCAGCATATGTCTATGAAGCCCCCATGCCCAGCTCAAAGATTAGGATGCAACAGGTCATTGTTAAATGTGACTGGACTAAACTTCAACTTTTAACGATTTCACATGCCCAAGTATAAGCTGCCATTACACTGAAAGTATTATTCTACTCTCACCTAGATGATATTTAAAATTCCTTCATATTGAAAAATAAAACTAAACTAAACAAAAAATATGGTTGAAAGAGTTTATGGCAAATAGAGAGAACTTGGCTCTGAATTATGTTTTCCAATTCCTGCTGTATAGAGCAAATTGTTAGAATCAGCATTTATAATTGAACTTCTGCTAAAGGCTTTGTTTTATAATTTGCTCTAAGGTAATTAGAAAAATGTGCACGAAAGCATGACACATATAAATCACAGGTATATTCATCTGAATGTATTTGTGTAGTTTATATTTATAGCTCATTTTGAAAAGCCATGTTTACTGTATTGAAACAGGCAATTAAAGAAAGGTAAAGGGACTAGAATTTTTCCAGTAACTGCTAGGCATGATGCCAGACATTGCACAAACTCTATCTCAGTTAATCTTCTCTAATGTAAATATTGCCACCATCTCACAAATGAAGAAACTGGACTATGTAAAAAACTGAGCTAGGGTTGAGAGAATTAATAAATACATTTTTCTTTTTTTTGAGTTGGAGTCTCACTTTGTCATCCAGACTGGAGTGCAGTGGCCGCTCCCAGCCACCGCAGCCTCGACCTGCTGGTCTCCAAAGATCCTTCCACCTCACCCTTCCAAGTAGCTGGAACTACAGGCGTGCACTACCACGCCTGGCTAATTTTTTGATTTATTGTAGAGATGAGGTCTCGCCAAGTTGCCCAGGCGGGTCTCGAACCCGTGGGCTCAGGCAATCCACTCACCTCAGCCTCCCAAAGCGTGGGATTACAGGCTGAGTCACCTAGCCCGGCTAATAAATATATTTTTCTTTGTTGCACATATGCAGTTCTCATCAAAGTAATTACAGATTATATCAAAATAATTTGTGGTAGAGGTCAGTAGTTGAACCCTGCACCCCTGTCTGGCACTTTAGTTATTTATATAAAGACAATTTGCATTATTGAGTATTTTGAATAAGACACATATTGCATTTATTTAAACTACAATTTAATTTGCAATGATGAATTTACAGATTTTTAAAAAATGAGACCACATAATGATATCCTTATACATCAAACAAAAGCCACTTATGAACACTTCTTTTGATGCTTTTATTTTCCTTGGCTAAATAAAGCCAGATGTCTAGAAATTGTGGCAAAGCATAGACTGGTTAAATAAAATTGAACATGGAGACATATGCAATTCTGTGCTGTAAGACAACACTTTTTAAATTTTGTTCCCCAGTGATATTAAGAGGTATTATACACACATACAAACACCTACTCACTTATGATACAAATATTAAAAATAAATAAATGGTTACATATATATGTTAACAGAATTCTATGATCAAAATATGTTGAGGGAATCCTGGGTTAAAGAAAATTGAACATTTATTTCTAAGTTATATAGATTCTCATATCAATTGATATGAGAATGTGCTTTGTGAAATTCCAAGAGGGAAATGGAATTAGCAATGTCCCCAAGCCTCTTTTATCACAAAAATCTCTTAAAAGAAGCCATGTTAACTCTTGGAGTATAAGCTGTCAGCATGACACGTCTTGGGGAACGTTTATTCATTTACTTATCTAACAAAAATGTATGAGCATTTACTATGCATTCATTACTGTATAGGTGTTGAGAATGGAGAATGATGAAAATTGACAAAGAATTCTGCTCTTGTAGTGCTAACATTCTACTGGGGGAGACAAAATATAAATAAGACAAATAAGTAAAACATGTATGACCCACTCTCATGAGTCCTAAAGAGAAAAAAAAAAAAAAAAACAGAAAAAAGCCTAGACAGTGTCAGGACAGGGAGCTGAATTTTTAAATAGGGAGCCAGGTGAAGGCCTTGTTGAGAAAGTTACATTTGAGTAAAAGATTCAAGTTAATAAGCAAGTTCTGTGGATATCTGAGGGAAGAGCTTTCCAGACAGAGAAAAGTCCACATTTAAGAACAAAGTAAACCGGCTCGGTGGCTCAGCCTGTATTCCCCCGCCTTTGGGAGGCTGAGCTGAATAGATTGCCTGAGCCCGCGGGTTCGAGACCCGCCAGGGCAACTTGGCGAGACCTCATCTCTACAATAAATCAAAAATGAGCCGGGTGTGGTAGCGCGTGACTGTAATTCTGGCTACTCCGAAGGCTGAGGCGGAAGGATCGTTGGAGCCTAGCAGGTCGAGGCTGCGGTGGCCAGGAGCGGCCACTGCACTCCAGTATTGGCGACAGAGTGAAACTCCAACTCAAAAAAAAAAAAAAACAACACAAAAAAACAAAGTGACCATTGTGGCTGAAGCAGAATGAGCAAGGGGCAGAGCTATAGGATATGAGTTCAGAGAAGTTACAGGGACACAAATTAGGTGTGTTATAGTAAGGAATTTGTGAGTGAAATGGGAGACTTTGGAAGGTTTTGAATGCTAGAATGACAAAAATCTGTCTTATGACTGATTTACAAAAAAAAAAAAAAACCAGGAGTGGTCGGAAAGGAGAGTAAAAAGATCAGGTAGGAGGCTATTGCAACTCACAGGAGACATTGATGGTGACATGAACAAAGATTTCAGCACTGGAGTAGGTG
This sequence comes from Carlito syrichta, assembly GCF_000164805.1. Lineage (NCBI taxonomy): Eukaryota > Metazoa > Chordata > Mammalia > Primates > Tarsiidae > Carlito > Carlito syrichta. The sequence continues at coordinate 4,345 of NW_007232815.1, read as the reverse complement.
AACTACAGTCAGATTTTGGATCTGTATTGCAGGGGAGTATGCCAGATTTGTTGAACTATCAAATATTGGATTTAAGAGAGAGGAATCAAAGATGACTCTAGGATTTTGGACTCTAACTGGAAGAATGGTTGCCTTTTATTAGAATGGGTGAGACCTTGACAGAGGGAGGTTTGGGAAAGAAAGGTTAAATGCTAGGAGCTCATTTTTAGATGCAGTAGTATTAAATTGCTTTGTAGGCATTCGGGTACAGAGGTTGATTTGACACATGGAATTCTAAAGAAGGCAGTAAATGTCACTCAGTGGCAAGTTGTTTACATAGATAGAAAACGTGGGAATTCCAAAGTTAGAATGGTGTAGATTAAGGGGCTAGTCTTAATTTACAAAATACTCAACATGAACTAAACGTCTATAAGCTAAGTTAGTGCTGCCATGCTTCTGAAAGAAACAAATTAAAAAATGACTCAACATTTCCTCTGGAGAAATCTAAATAAGAACATTTCTTAGGAATCCTGCTGTTAAACCGCTCTCTACCCTCACTGTCTTCAATTAATATAGCCTTAGAGGGGTTGTTGCTGATCTATAGATCTTCTGTTTTGACAAAGATAGTTCATGACATCACTCTGCCAGGCTGAAGGACTTCTATTCTGAAACTGGTGACAGCTAGCCAAGAAAGCCAATAATCTAAGTGAATTTAATAGACTCTATTCTCATGCTACTTGGGTTGCTATGGGAACTTTATTAGAAAATAAAGGGACTATAAATGACCTGCCTTCTAGGCAATTTTTTTTCTTTTTTTTCCCAAACATCAGTGACTTCATGTGTAGGAAAAAAAATAAGCTGTTTTGCTAAAAGAGTGAACAAATAGAGAAAAAAGTGTATAAAACATAAATTTTGCTTAAACATTTATTATAAAGCAGAAACCCATATAACCAACCGCATCAAGGAAATGATCAGTGCCAGCTACTTAGAAAACCATCATTTGCGTCATCCTAATCACAGTATTTTCAACATCTCAAAATCAAAACAAAAATCAAGCAATATCTTATTAAGGTATTTTTTGCTTGTATTTAGCATTTTGTCACCTGAACACAATTGTTAAATTTAGACTGATGCATTGTGTATACTTTTATGAATATACATTCATCATATGAATATATCAAAATGTATCTATTCACTGTGTTCCTCATGGGCCCTTGATTTGTTTCTAGTATTAGAATATTAGAAATCTGCCTTCAACATTTCAGTAGCCATCTCTCTATAAATGTGCTTATTTTTATTTAGTATTCTTGGACCATAGGATAAGCTTCTCTTTGAATTTAATAGATAATGCAAATCTTTTTTGTGTTGTGACTTTACTGTTTTGTCATTTGCTCTCCTGAAATGGTAGAGCCAATTTATTGTACAGCCTGAATTGTGTCACTCCATTCCCTTTTCTACACCTGAAATCATTCCTAGTTTCAATGTTTTGATATTCTATTCCGTGTGTAACGGCACTTGTTTGTCTTCCTCAAATGAGAGTTTGAGTATATTTTCATATTTATTTGACATTTCGATAACCTTTTTGTGCAGTTTCTGTTAGGTTCTCTGCACATTTTGAACAGATTGTAGTTTATTATTAATTTATTTGAGCAATTATTTATATAACATATGCTCTATAGCTTTGCAATAAGTTTGTATTTCTGGTAGATCAAGCAAACCAACTTTGTACTTTTCTCTACAAAAGTATCTCAGTTATTCTTTGTATTTAGGTATAAATTTTAGAAGAAATCTGTAATTTTTAAAAAGGAAGAAAAAATACACTTATTTCAAATTTCAATGAGATTAGAGTAAATCTACAGATAAGTTTGGAAATAATTAATACATCTTTAAATATTAAATAGTCTAATCCATGTTTATCGTATCACCTTCCATCTTAATTTCTTTCAATAATATTTTATTTTACTTCTCTCAAATTTTTTAATTTCTTGCAATAGTAAACTTCTCTGGACATCCCATATATCCTTGCTAGATCTGTCCTTTGACATTTAGTTTTTTGATGCTATCAGAAATTATATCAAACTTTCAGACTTCAAACTCTACTATAACGCTACAATAATCAAAACAGTCTTGTACTGGTATAAGAACAGGCATGAAGACCAATGGAACAGGACAGAGATTCTTGAAGCAAAACCTGGATTTCTCGACCACCTCATCTTCAACATAGCCTCCACAACAACCACTGAGGAGAACCTATTCAGTAAATGGTGCTGAAAAAACTGGCTGGCCAAATGCAGGAGATTGAAGCAGGACCCCTACCTACCATCATACACAAAAATCAACTCTAAATGTATCAAAGACCTAAATAAAAACCTCAAATCAGAAGAATCCTAGAAGGAAATGCAGGAGACACCTATATGGAAATCGGAATAGGCAACCAATCCCGATCAACTCTCCAAAAGTGAATGCTATAAAAGACAAGACAGACAAGTGGGACTTTATCAAACTGAAAAGCTTTGGCGAAGCAAAGAAACCATCAAGAGAACAGGGAGGCAGCCCACAGGATGGGGGAAAAAATATTTGCCAACTGTAAATCTGACAAAGCCCTAACAACCAGGATCTATAAGGAACTCTAATGTATTGAAAGGAAAAAAACAAACATCTCTATTAAAAAGTGGGCAAAATATATGAATAGACATTTTTCAAAAGAAGATATATGAGCAGCCAACAGATGCATTAAAAAATGCTCAGCCTCACTAATCATCAAAGAAAAGCAAATTAAAACCACACTGAGATACTGCCTAACTCCAGTCAGGATGGCCATCATCAATACGTCAAAAAACAACAGATAATGGAGAAGATGTGGAGAAAAGGGAAGGCTTCTACCACAACCTCTGTGGAAAACAATGTGGTGATTCCTAAAAAAATCTAAAAATTGGCCTTCCAAATGACCCATCAACCCCCCTTCTGGAAAATACCAAGAGGAACTCAAATCACTCTATGAAAAAGATACTTGCACATGCGTGTTTATTGCAGCATTATTCACAGTAGCAAAAACATGGAACCAATGGTGCTGCCCATTGAAAGTGGGCTGGATAAAGAGAATGTACATATACACGATAGAATATTATGCAGTCATAAAGAAAAAAAATTATGAACTTTGCAGCAACTTGGATGGATTTAGAGTCTATAATACTAGTGATCTATCACTGAAACAAAGATCTGGGTACTACATATACTCACTCATAAGTGAACCCAGAACATTATCATAATACTATAAGAAAGGGATTGGCGGTAGTGGGACACTTCCAGGGTAAGGGAGGGGAGATACAACATCAGTAAGGGTACCTAAACTTGACCTGCACAGTAACCACTTATGTACCTACCCTGAATTGTCCCCCATATGTCTAAAATAAAAATAATAATTAATTTTTTTAAAAGATCTATTTGTTCTTGGCTTGTTGCTACAGAAAATTCCATGGGTTTTATATTTCAGTTTACATATAGCAACTTTGCTTTACTTCTTTTATGCCTATTTATTACTTTATAATAAATTATCTGCAGACATTTTTGAATATCTATAAAATTATACTATCTGAATATCTTAAGATTTTTTTCTCTTTTTTTTTACTTTATCTTTTTTTTTTAAATGTGGGGTACAATTCAGGGTTAAGTATACAAACATTGATTATGCAGGCACTCTTGGTGATGAGGTATACCCCTCCCTCCCCTAGAAGTTTCTTTCAGCTGCTAATCCCACCTCCCTCTGACAGTTTACCATTACTACCAAACACTTTCTTATAGTATTATAACTGTTCAAGGTCCACTTATGAGTGAGAACATATGGTACTCTGTTCTTTGTTTCTGTAATAGCTTACTGAGTATGATCAACTCCAAATCCATTCAAGTTGCTGTGAGGTTCATATATTTGTCCTTCTTTATGGCTGCATAATATTCCATTGTGTATACGTACCACATTTTCTTCATCCTGTCCAGCTTCGGTGGGCAACATGGTTGGTTCCAAGTTTTTGCTATTGTGAATAGAGCTTCAACAAACATATGTGTGCAGGTATCTTTTTGTAGAATGATTTGAGTTCCTCCGGATATATTCCCAGCAGGGAAATTGCTGGGTCATATGAAAGGTCAATTTCTAGTCCTTTCAGAAATTGCCACATTGTCTTCCAAAGAGGTTGCACTAGTTTGCATTCCTACCAGCAGTGTAGAAGCATTCCTTTTTCTCCACATCCTCGCCAGCATCTGTTGCTGTTTGTTTTATTAATGATGACCATTCTTCCTGGGGTTAGGTGGTATCTCAATGTGGTTTTGATTTGCATTTCTCTGATGATGAATGAGGCTGAGCACTTTTTCA